>NW_008795910.1:981882-983904 GCF_000699145.1 Aptenodytes forsteri
TGCTTTGTATATTCTTTTATTATTATTATTATTATTATTATTATTATTATTATTATTATTATTATTATTATTATTATTATTATTATTATTATTATTATTATTATTATTATTATTACTACTATTTTACTTTATTTCAATTATTAAACTGTTCTTATCTCAACCCATGAGTTTTCTCACTTTTACCCTTCCGACTCACTGCCCCATCCCACCAGGGGGGAGAGTGAGCGAGCAGCTGTGTGGTGCTTAGTTGCCGGCTGAGGTTAAACCACAACACTCAAATCATCAAGCTAAGCTAGCATCTGTGGAATAAGCAGCCTGCCCTGTCTCTCTACATATCTTGATCTTCTTCCACGCAGTAGTGGTCCAGGCTGCTTGACAGAGACATTGCCCATCTTCAGAAAAACAGAACTAACCAGGGGTTAAGTTACAGGAATTCTGTCCTATATTCTTAGATGTACAGCAGAAGTCCATGACCGTTCCGAGAGAAGAGTCAGTGTTGCAGTGCTTGAGAGACTTCACTGCTGCCCTGTACTGCAACCTGAGTAAGACACAGGGTGAGAACCAATAACCTGTGAGATAATACAGAGTGGGGGTCATAGTGTACGGTACATTAAAACTGCTTACCCAGGTCGGGAGGTTATGAATGTAAGAAGTTGGTAGTTGGTGAGAGTGTACGGTACATTAAAACTGCTTACCCAGGTCGGGAGGTTATGAATGTAAGAAGTTGGTAAGTTTAGTCTGTCTCCCTCCCTATGTTCCAGACTTTCTTCTGTCTTCACATCCATTTTTGCAAATTTGCAGTCTGCTAGGACAAAACGCTTAACTTTTTTTCATTATATCATCTTACAGATATTATAATTTCATACATGTGGTTTAAATCAAATAACTGACTTTCTCATCACCTGTTGTGAGATCTTGGCAAGCACAGGTCCAGACCACAGCTTCGCATCTAGTCTGGCCCTTTGCTAAACTTGATGTATCACATGCCTGCAGGTTCTAGGTTACATTTAGCCCCCCTTAGACATCTCTCTAAGCAAAGAGATCAAAACATTTCGCTAAAATCTCGGTATTGGGTCAAAGACAAGTGTGAACTGCTCAGAAATTCTCGTTTGGATCCAGACACTGCTCTGCGAGAGCCTTCCCAATACAGGTAATACACTGAGAATTATTTTGGCTTTCTTACTTTATCAGCTATCTCTTTAGATCTCTACTTCTCTTTGAGAGAGACTTAAGAAATAGATGAATCATCAACATCCTCCCTCTGAAATAAAGAGTTCATACCTCCCATATTAAAAATAAAGCATTGCATCAAGTCCTTCCTAAGGACTCCACTCAATCTCCATCTTTTGTGGAAAAAGAGAAGGCACCAACATTGCTCTCTGAAATTAACTCTTTGCTCCAGTTGAAATCAGCCTAATGATTCTCCCCTACTACTATTAATTAAAGGAATCTGATGAACACTAGGTTGGTTTTTTTTTTTAGTCACCCGACAGCTCTATGCTTACCTTTTTTTCCTTTTTTTTTTTTAGCTCTTGAGATAGCAGACTTAATCCTCCCACCTGCTTTTCCTGAATACTTTTTCATTATTCCAAAAGTAAAGGCAATAAGTATTATCTCACTTGATAAATATATTTAAAGCTTTCTTAAATTAAGTTCAGATATGGAATTTGAGAAGTATGCATCAGGGTTGTAAATGTATAATGTAATAGCCCATATAGAATTCAGTGGGCTATGGCAAATTTTCTACAAGCACGAAAACTATGCTGTGTATTTTATGCATGTACTCCCATGCATCTGCTTGAACTTAGGGAAAGTGATAAAAACCTATCAACCTGTCGTGGTTTAATTTCAGTCGGCAACTAAGCACCACGCAGCCACTCGCTCACTCCCCCCCATCCGGTGGGATGGGGGAGAGAATTGGAAGAGCACAAGTGAGAAAAAACTCGTGGGTTGAGATAAAAACAGTTTAATAATTGAAATAAAATGATAATAATAATAATACACAAAGCAAGTGATGCACAG
>NW_008795910.1:983977-1007197 GCF_000699145.1 Aptenodytes forsteri
TGGCTGTGCCCCCTCCCAGCTTCTTGTGCACCTCCAGCCTTCTCAGTCGGTAGAGCATGGGAAGCTGAAAAGTCCTTGGCTGGTGTAAGCATTACCTAGCAACAACTAAAACATCGGTGCGTTATCAACTTTGTTCTCATCCTAAATCCAAAACACTGTACCAGCTACTAGAAAAGAAATTAACTCTATCCCTGCCGAAACCAGGACACAACCTTAGAGCCTATTCCATACTTTATTTAATAGGTGTTTTTAGGGCATTGACTTAAATCTTTTCACTCGGTTTACGTACACTTACTCCTGGAAGTTCATTGACTGTGTAGGGTTCTCCTTGTTTGAGTTGAGATGTAGCTCTTCCCTTTTGTACCTCTGTCTACTGGGCATGCTTGGACCACAGCTGAGCCTTCTCGTGCATCGTGGTAGAAATGTAATTCTGCAGTAGAATGATTATAGGGCTGTAGAATGTGTACCCAATTTGCAATTAAATGTTTTTTTCTGCCATTACCTCATCCTGCAACCTGAGATCCAAATACCAATCTACATTTTTTCCTCACTATTTACATCACCATAAATAAGTATGTTTTTACAAACCAATTATGTTTTCAAAAATACATGCATAATCACTGTTGCCTTCATTTATTGTCTCTAATTGACAGTTTGCTACAAAAACTCTGTTGTCTAGGACAGTGTGACAGTTTCTATTGCGTTGTTTAGTTTTAGCCTATATTGTTAAGGCAATATAAGAGTACTGTGATGGCCACTGCTACACCGATATCAAAGTGAAATCAAGAAATCCCTGTACACAAATAAGCTGTGCAATCACTTCGTATCAACACAGCTGTGGCTGTGCTAAGAGAGGGCAACTGTTCAGGTGCATAGGTGAAAGACCGTAGGTTTCATAGACAACTTTATAATTAGTTCAGGCATGTAAGAGAATTCAACAAATTTTTGTTTAGTTAAAAGTAAATGGAGAGTTTGGTGCAGAAGTGAAGGAAATGATTCCAGCTTCTCTAAACACACAGTAAACTATCTTTTCCATAGTCTCTTCACTGCAGCTTTACTTCGGAATACTTAACAGTTCAAAGTACTTGGCTCTAAAAATCCCATAATGGACATTAAAAATGTTTTTTTCAGGTTACTGGTATAACCGCAGCAGCAGTCAATCAACATTACAGTAGTGCAATCTTATTGAATTTCTGCCAGGAATGTAAATGAGAAGCCATTCTGTTTTAAAAGCTTCAGCTAATATAATTAATTGCATTCATTTTCAAGGTGATGTCTTGCTTGTTTGGGGGAATGAGCAATAGCAGATTAAAAAAATGGAAATTTCATCAGTGATTACAAAAGAGATAGTGATTTACTAATTGCCTATTGCTGTTTCCTGACAGTTTGTATCTCTTACTAGTGAAACAATCTGCCTCAAGTCACTGAAAACATTTGTGTGTTGAGAGGTTAGGATAAATATACTACAAGCAATTGTTTAGTTGTTTTCTTTCATGGGGAACTGGATTTGTCTCCTGTGTTTTGTAGCAAGTGTGGCCATTTACGCTGTGACCCGTGTGCTCTGGATAAAAATATGTTCTGAAGACCTTAAGTGAGATTTCGGCAGAGCAGAATGTAACTGGGAGCAATCCTCTCTTGCGGAGTGCGGTGGAACAGAGCCCCGTTGGCACCTGTGCTCTCACGGTTTCAGCTCCAGGAAATATTAAGAAGTAGTGATTTAAATCAGTTGAACAAAGGGACTACAGGCTGCTGCAGATTCTGCATGTGTCCCCATACTGCTGCCTTACCGAAACTGCCTCCCACAAATTAAATGAACAGAAGTCAGACTTAGTCATCTCATTCAACTGCTTGATATCTAGTAGGGCAGCAGCTCACCTACTGGGATGATGCCTGGTTCCTTTATTTCTTCACTGCCATGAGATTTCATTATGTAATGACCTGTCCTAGAGACAATATATGCTCTGTTCACAGGTGTATAGGCTAAGATTGTGAAGAAGCAGACGTTTACCTTGAAATTCAGGATTATAGTCCTGAGCATTTAAGGGAGACACTCCTTTTACATGAACGTAAATGCAGCTGGATCTCCCCCTCTCCAGTTCAAAGCCAGGAACCTGGCTTAAGTTTTACAAGACAAATTTTAAAAAGAAAAAAAAACAGAATCAGAGAACCCTGAGAACAGATGTGATAGGACATTCAGGAATGGTTTTTAAAGCTATTTGAGCTTTGATGCAAAATATATTTGTACTTCTGACAGTTATACTTATTACTCTTAGATGTAAATGTTATGCATTTCATATCTATAGTAAACTACCTGTGATATGGCTCAGTATGTCCAGCATACCGCCTACATGGATAAAGAGCACAAGAGCTTGGTTTTAATCACAGCATCTATATTACAGAAGACATACCATCACACACAAGCTTTGTCTCTACAGTGTGGTTCAGAGTCTCTGTATTATCCCAGTTCTATACATCAAGATGAGACCGGGCACTCCCACCAATTTCTTAATTTCTGGGGGAAGGAAACCAGACCAAAAGGAAGCTGTGGGTTTCAGCAAATTCTCTGTTGCTGAAGCAGAACCGGGGAACCCTTGACTGGAGGACCAGAGCTGCCAGGCATGCTCAAACGCATCTCTCTTTCTTAGCAGAAATAGTGTTTCTGTGACCAACTGCTTAATAACAGTATTTTTAGTTTTCTCCCCCCTTATTCTGTGGTAGCAATTTAGAAAAATTAAAAATTATCAATTAGAATCTAGAAAGATTTTTCCAATCTTTTTGCTTTAATTTTTTTAGTTTGAAGTATTCTAAAGGCAAACTCGTGAACTAAAGAGATAAGCAACTTTTGATGGTTTTGGCATAGTAGGAGGGGCCTCCTAATGGTTCAATCTTAATAATTAAGAGGGAATAAAAGGTTAGGAAGATTTCTTTAGTTTACCTAAATGAAGTTTTTGAGAGCCAGGAAACAGTTTCCCATTTAAGATCTCATTGCTAATATAGGCCAATTAAAAGCAAGCAAATGAGCAATATACATGGTTCCTGTTGCAGCTGGTAACTGAGGTAAGAAATAAAATAACTTGCCTTTTGCAAATTGTCAGCATCCCTGAAAAAAATTATTTGAGAGTTGGGGTCAGAATCTACTTCTGCAGAACCTTAAGCACAAAAGGTTTCTCCTAATATCCCGAGAGCAAAATCTAAAAATGTGGAGCTTTTTTTTTTTTTGCAAATTGTCAGCATCCCTGAAAAAAATTATTTGAGAGTTGGGGTCAGAATCTACTTCTGCAGAACCTTAAGCACAAAAGGTTTCTCTCCTAATATCGAGAGCAAAATCTAAAAATGTGGAGCTTTTTTTTTTTCTTTTGTACTTTATAGGTATATTATTGGGTTGTATGGGCCTGTAGTATCAGTGTACTGTTTGTAAGGTATGAACAAGTATTAAAGAAAAAAAGAAATAAATAACACGTGACAAGAATCTAATCCTCTATATGTACAAGTGAAATTAGTGTCTCTGTAATAATGGGCCTTTAATTGCAGAGCCCTGTGTGCCTGAGCTGGGAGTGGGGAGAGGGTGATTATATTATTGGGTTGTATGGGCCTGTAGTATCAGTGTACTGTTTGTAAGGTATGAACAAGTATTAAAGAAAAAAAGAAATAAATAACACGTGACAAGAATCTAATCCTCTATATGTACAAGTGAAATTAGTGTCTCTGTAATAATGGGCCTTTAATTGCAGAGCCCTGTGTGCCTGAGCTGGGAGTGGGGAGAGGGTGATAATCAGTTACGTGACTGCAGCCGCACCATGAGAGCGTGGGCTGGATCAGGGCAATAGTTTCTGCAGTTTTCCTTCTCCGTGCTCTGGTGTATCCTCACTGGCAGCATGTGAATAACTTGTTAAATTAATCTGTACCATGAGATCTGTTTGATTCTGCTGAATTCTGTAGAAAAACATATTGAATGTAGATTGAATCATGGAAGCGAAGGCTCAGACAAGTGTCTGACACGTGTGGGTTCCTTCAGGCATTTCTGAGTTTCACATACAAATAGAAAAGGTGTCGACTTTGTGACCCAAGTGAATTGGCAGATTTGGATCCATGAGCCTGTGGATTCAGTGAAGCAGAGACCCTGCTGATGCCAGCAGTAACCCAGTTCCAGGGTGCTTAACAAACCACAACAGGAGCCTCTAAAACGTATCAGTAGATAAACAGAAAGTGTCAGAAGCTGAATAAACCAGGATAATAGCGTATGGAAAAAGATCACAAATGACGCTTGCTGGTTCACTGAGGCTTAAATCATTTCCCTGTAGCCAATTCTATTTGGGAATGAATAAGTAAATACTTTGTGCTGCAAGACTGGTTGCTTTTCTTGTAAAAACAAGTTGATAGTGGGTTGTTTGGTTTTTTTTTCCTACTGAAATACTTTTTTCGAAGTAAAATCAACACAAAAGAGCAGACGAGCCTAGAAGTAACAAGGTGTTAAATGAAGTTGTCCTGGATAACCGTGTGCCAGGTCTCTCTCTCTCACTGTTGTAAGAGTAATATGGGTCGACATTTCTGTGATGATTTTGAAATTATCCTGCAGTACTTTGCAAGCTGGCTCTGTTGTAAATTTGCTTCATTTTCCCTTGGTTCATCTGCTATTCTTCTTGAGGGAAAAGTGGGGCAGGAGGGAGTGAAATGGAAGTAGTACTTCTGCTTCTTGTAGAGGATCCTTCTCCCTTCTGTTACAAGCTTGTGCGTTGCCTGTGTCACCTTAAGTGGCGGCAGAAATCTGAAACTACTTATGACACCCATTAAACTCCGAATTCAGCACTTACTCTTTTTAATCCCAGTAGTTGTTACTAGCGTTTAAAGCCCCTGAGCCCAGTTGAGTTAGCTGTTGTGACTGTCACCCAGTTGTTTTTCTTTCCTGCCCAAATGAGATGTCTCCCCTGAAAATAACACGAGTCTCCGATGCAAGAGGCACAGCTTTCAAATGTTAAACCAGATGGCAATTATCCTGAATTAGTCTCTCATTTGCAATACTCCCAGTTTTTGGAGGTGGTGGTTTTTTGTTTTTTTTTAAAGCACTTGTGATTACTGTGGTTTGACATTTAAAGACTTGTTTGCTTTTTAACTGGTTGCTAAAGTCACGTACTGTTTCTTGTGTATTGGAAAGGCAATGGAATCCTCCTGGGGACAGTGCAGTGGCACAGGCGTACAGGAGGGACCTGACTTGCTTCTCATTTGTATGGAGCATTAATGGTCCACTACATAACAGGAGACTATATGACCTGTTTCCCCATTCAGACAGTCTATATTATTTCCCTATAAATGCCATAGTTGCTATATACCATATTCCTCTGGTTTTGGAGCTTTTTTTTACTTGTATGTAGAGCTATAACCTACAATACAAGTCAGAAGCTTTGATCTCTTTCCCTCCTTCAGACAGGAGATACTGTTCTTGTAGTAAATTTGAGGATGTGGAACAATTTTATTTTCATTTTGTAGTGTTTTAAAACAAAATCGTTATTTGATCAATGAGAAGAGTAATGTGGATTTTTGAAATGTGAATACTGATTTCTGAAATACAAAAATCTGAGGGATTCTTGTATTATTTCCCTGCAACAAAGGAAGTCGGCTCCACTGGATCAGGAAAACGTGGAAAAAAGTTGCTGCCTCCACAGAATCGTTCTGCCTTTCGTAGTTTCTCTGTGGTCAGTTTGGAGTTTGGACTGCAAGGTGAAAAATAAGTGATCAGGATTGTTTCATTCCAATGCCTTCAGGATGATTTTTCCAGTTTGTAAAACTCACAGATATTTCTATGTACGTTCTGATTTGTAAACTCACTTCACTTTTCATGTCCTGGCACAACCCCTGGGAAGATGTTTGAAGAGCAGGGTGATATCAGGTGATGGTTATTCTGGAAATGTCTGAGGAAGTGGGAGTTTTGTTGCATAGATCCAGGTTTGCTATTCAGATGACTCTGTTTTGGTTTTTTTAATCTTCCTAAGAAAAGCTTCCACCGTCTCCACTGATTGCTAGGGGTTAACTGTATTGTGTTTCTTGTTCTCTGCAAGGAAATAATCTCTGAAAATTTTGGGACCCACATCTGGCAGGGGAACATTTAAAGTGAGCATTGCCATTTATTATTCAAGGTGATGAGCAATTCTCGGCTTCCTTTCAGTGTCTTGCTAAAAGAAAGACTGTCAAGCAAAAAAAGAAAAAAAACGTAGCTCCTGAAATAGGAGAACTTGTCTGCATAGTTCATCTAATCTTGTTCCTTTTGAGGACTAGCAAAACTGTCATTCTCTGAAGTAACCTGGGCACCTAACCCAAATTTTTGTAGCTGCCACTCCAGAGATCTTCTCTCTGAGATACATGTTATCTGTCAGAGATCAAATATATTTCTTCTTTATCTACCAAAGTCCACTTGATGGTTATACGTTTGCAAAAGAAATCTTGACTAAGAGAAATCTTAAATAAAAGCACCCTGTTTCTACCTTCCACCCTTAATTATTTCTTTTAATGATAGACGCAACATTTGCTTTGACTTACGGTGAGGAAGAGGAGATGATAAATAGAAGGGAAAAAAATTTCTTTTCAGCTGATGTTGGAAGCCCATCTCATATATCAGAAATTATTAAAGGGCTGATGATAAACATTAGATTTTTTTTTAAACCTGCATTCCAATGCTGAATATAGTAAGCAGTTTTGTTTAATATTTTGAGGCAGTTATGAGAATTTTTTCTTTATCAATTTAGAAATCTCATAATAGAAATTCACGGAGAACTTTCAGCAAGTGCTCAAAGGATTCAGGTACTTAAATCCCATTTTCACAGATGACTCAATGTTTTGAAATATAAATCCTGTTGGTATGCTTTCTTTGTATTTCTTCCGTACTTTGGAGAATGTTACATATAAAGTATTTATTTGTAGCCGTAGACTGTTCTAAGTATATGCAATAAGGTACTGAGTATTCCTAATATAATTCCTAATCATATTGGAAGAGGTCACTGACAGGTTTCCTATATTGCAATCAATGAGTTGATAACAGGATCAAAATGTTCAAAGATGCAGATCCAAATTTTAAAACAGTAGGTTGGAAGTTGTGAAAAGGTTGTACTCTTCTTCCAAATTCTCTCCTCCTTGTCCAGATGTAGTGAGATACTAAATGTGAGAGGAAATCAGCTGTTGAATTTATTCTTGAATCTAGTTGGATTGAGTAGTCAACAGAAATAAAAAGCAGAGTAGTTCTTGTGTAAAAGTGGTGATAAAAGAATAATGAGCATAATCTGAAGTAGGGGAAGGAATTGTATCATACTCCGGAATGAAGGTTGATATTTGTATACGTTAAAGAAACTAATTAGAAATATTTATGGAGGAGGAGTCCATTGGAGATCTGAAATCGGTGTGTGAGCTGGGCTTAAGTATGTATTTTACCTCTTTGCTATATAGCAAATTGTCATAATGATAACTCCTAGAATTGGCCTGTGGAATTTCTTACAGGGATGTGACTGGGAAGTCTGTAGCAAGATGCTGAAAATACAGACTTAAGGTTTTGTATAAAAGTTATTTATAATCAAAGGAATAAAAAAGATTAGAACTTGTTCCAGCCTAGAGGTTAGGACAATATACGATTTGGGAGTTCTAGATAAATGTAAGGCAATGAAGCTGTAAAAGCTGAAAACAAAGGAAATATAAGTAATCATAGAGTTTTTTTTTAAAAAAAGGCAGTAATAGAAAAAAGGGTTATAAAGGATAAAGCTGATGCCTTTAATGCATTGCTCAGCAGCATTAAAAGCACAATAAAAAACAAACAAATTCTGGAATGAATGAGCAGAATGAGTGAAAATTCCAGCTGTTTCTTCAGGGCTGCTGGGGTGACTGCATTAAGTGGAACTTACCCTATTATAGAAAGGCTGTTAGAAAAGAGATGAGGATACAGCAAAGGTCACACTGGAATGGTCTGGGGTCCTGAAGATCTAAAAGTATTAAGGAAGGTTGGAAAAATATAGGTTTAATAGCCTTTAGAAAATAGAGGTGGGAAAAGCGATTAACAGGGGGCCTCACTGAATTATAGAGATGTTCTGCTGGGAATAAAATGGGCAGATCCTACAGGAATATCTGAGCTGGCGAAACATTTAAGAACAAGGCATTGTGAACTAGAAGTGAGAGAGGGCTATGCACATTAATCACAATTCCTTGGAATAAAGAGAAATACGTCAAATAGAGGCTTTCAAGGAGAAGAGTAGGGTAAATGATCTAAATACTTTAAAACGTTAGCTAAGCTGCAACTCTCAGTATGGGGAGGAAGAGCGAAGCGGCTTTCCACCAGCCCTTTACTCCACAAAAATGTCCCAGACTTTCTTTGCAGAAGTTTTATACATCTGAACTCTCCTCGCTTAGTTGGAATAGTGTTGGAGGGTGGAGATTTTAAGATTCATGTGGCTACTGGGATCGTTAATGAAAATCCAGGCTCAAGGGTGGAGGAAGAGGGGAGAAAGAGACTGACGTTATACTGAAAAACGAGCATTGCTTTGATGTTGCTGTTAAACTGGGCCTTCCCCAAAAGTTTCTGTGTGGTAGTTCTAGTGGTGTAGCATTCTTTAAGTTTTCTTAGTAGAAGCTTTTCTGAAGACACAGGCATCCCAGTCACAAAGGTGCTTCTGCAAATACACTTTTATAAACACTCCAGATTGTTTGAGCCTTGCGCAATATCTGCAATACTAAACTCTGGACTTCTGTAACAACTGCATGTAATCTTTCTAAAAAGGCTACAGAAGGATTCATTCTCCAGTAGAATAAAAGTTTCTAGAGAAACGGACTCCTTTTAATTTAAGATGAATGAGATTAAAACTGAAACTTTATTGCCTGAAGTTAATTTCCAGCTGTCCTACTCATCAGTCTCAGCTCTTCAGTGATTATGGGTTCGCTTAGTAGTGACAGTGCTCCAGTATGTGCTTTAGTCCTGTTATTTTACTCAGCCTTTCCCAACTACAGAGCTTAATTGAGTTTGTTGCTTACATTTCTTTATTAAGGAAATATGATATGCAACGCTGTACTAGTGACAAAAATAATACACAGTAGGGCTGAAGGCAAAGAACCAAAACCAAGTTTCCTTTTTGTATGAGTTTACTTCAGTATACGTGGTATCATATATGGTACTATTGTGTTTTTCTATTCTCTGGTATCTTTTTAATTCACTGCTTTAATTATACATTAAGCAGCCATTTAGACTGCAGTCATAGTCAAAACAATGTGTATGGTACATTCTGTATATCCTAAACATCGCACTTGGCCAGTCTGTGTGTTCTTCCTGAGGTGGAGCAGTATTTCGTGGATTTTTGGTGCTAGCTTGACTAAGAGACATTCGGCTCATTAGCTTGTCTAGATACTTAACTGTTTGTATGTCAAATTTTTCAACACTTCAGTTGTGCAGATGATGTTTTTCAGGCTGTGAAGACATCGCTTTGTCCTGAAGGAATGATAGTTCTTTGTCTTGGTGGACAACAATTAACATAAGTATCTTGATAAATAGTAAATAGAACAAAGTCGTAAATATTGATTCTTTCATTAAAAAACTTTATTTTTTTTAACAAGTTTCCAAACTAATTCTTGCAGGCAGAAAGTAAACATTTAAGCATTATTTTTGTTCATCAAACTGTCAGTTTTCGCAGAATGTTTGCTTCAGATTCCCAGGTTGTTTTGGACATCTGTACACAATAATGCAATTACTACACCGTAAAATTGTCTGGTAATATTTGAGAGCAGAGAAAAAACAGTACTGTCTGTGACCCTGTTCTTTGTTGGGCACTAGTGGTGGGAATGTACCTCCTTTTGCATCTGTTTCTCCTGACTCGCCCATGTATGTTTGAATATTTTAGCAATTCCCTTGAAATGACTCCAGTGGCAAGTGTTCCATCATTTCTCACAGGTGACTCTTTCACAGATTAAGTTGACTTTGCTTTGAGAAAACATTGTGCAATATTCAACATAAATGTTTCTTTGATTAGTTGTATCTCTTTGGAGGATTGTTCTACTGTAGGAAGAAATTTTAAATTTCCTATATCAGGCAATTTTTTTCTTTATAATATTGACAAATGTGAGGGATGGCTACCATTATCTAGAGCTGTGTTGTTACATAAAATATTTCTGCAGCACGTAGTTGTACTGCTGGACCTCAACCTTAGGCTAAGGGACTGTGCAGTTCACCAGTACAGTAACAGTAGTAGAACATGTATCTTTTCTGAAAGGAATTTGTATGCTCACTGTGGTCTTGCCTGTGGTGAAAATTAAAGTGCTTCCACCCCAGTTTTATTTTTGGGAAGTCCCTCAGTTTGGGAATGCCTCTTAATCTTTCAATGTTCGTTCCAAAAGTGTGTTGTGAGGAGTAATTTACAGACTGGCCCTATGGTGAGCTGGTTACCGCGATCCATTTCCTCTTCCAGTAAGAACCGCTGTTAGGAAAGGTGGAGATGGTCATTCAGAAACTCTCAGTCATTGGTGAAGTACTGGCTTTGGTGTGCTTTTGGTGAAATCCAGGATTAAAGTGTAAGTCTTCAGAATAATTTTTAGGGAAGAGATGGGTTGCTTACTGCCACAGGGCAATCTTACCACAAACTTTGTTGTGTGTGTCTGCCATATGAGGTCTACCACTTAGGATGAGGTCTTAAACCCCATTAGCAAGGAAAGAACTGCACTTGAGAAATGTTGAAGGTTTGTGCTTACTTTATGATCTTTGCAAATAACAAAGGCACATTGTATCCTTATGCTAAACTGAAACTAAATGGAGTTTTGTGGGCTTTTCTGGTTCTATGACAGTTTTGTTTTGCGGTTGTGGGTTTTTTTTTTTTTTTTCTTTCTCATTCTTAAATTTACCTCTTAACCAACAGGCCAGATTCTCACATGATGGTTTCAGTGTCTCTCTCACCTCTCTTGGTTTTCTTGGAGCCTGGCCAGTTTGCAGCAGTTGAGGATTTAATTTTTTTCTTGAAGGGCATGCCTCTATCAACTGCAGTTGTTTTCCCAAGAAAAGAACAGTCATTTTTCCCATTCTGCAACCTGCCTTTCTCATTCATTGTGCTTTTCAAAGGTCATAATATCTTAGCACATTCTAAATGTCGCAAAGGATTTGAATAGTGGGGTTTTTTTTTTTCTTTCTCATTCTTAAATTTACCTCTTAACCAACAGGCCAGATTCTCACATGATGGTTTCAGTGTCTCTCTCACCTCTCTTGGTTTTCTTGGAGCCTGGCCAGTTTGCAGCAGTTGAGGATTTAATTTTTTTCTTGAAGGGCATGCCTCTATCAACTGCAGTTGTTTTCCCAAGAAAAGAACAGTCATTTTTCCCATTCTGCAACCTGCCTTTCTCATTCATTGTGCTTTTCAAAGGTCATAATATCTTAGCACATTCTAAATGTCGCAAAGGATTTGAATAACTTCTACTTCAACATATGGTATGTATCGTCAGTGAACTCCGCTACAAATACTGAGAGCTGAAAGCAATCTGCATGAGGGAGTCTAGGCAGAAAGTAAATAAGGTGGGGAAAAATCAAAAACGTGGAATTAGCGGAACAGTGAGATAAATCAATAAACCCATTTTAAATATTTGGATAAAATAATATGCTTGAAATGCTCAGGAGAAATTACTGGCTTGTGTTAAGTCCATGCCCCACATTTCTTTGATTTTATGTCTTCTGCCTGTTTGTAATGTACTTTAAAAAAAAAAATTAATAACTGTGCACATTTGAGGTAATTTTAAGTAATGACAGAAATGAATACTTGCAACTTAAAAGTAATTGTCTTTATTAATTAACATCCAGAAGACAAGCCAGGTTAAACTTGCTTGTGGTGAGAGAAGGTCTGTAGACAACTAGAGAAGGAAGGAGCATTTCCTTTCATGTCCCCAGAAAACCCTGTCTAAACACAAATTCTTTATCAAGAGCACACAGGTCAGAGTACTTGGTACTTAATGGTATTTTGTGGAATTTGTTTCTTTGCATTGTGGTTATTTCCAGTCGTTGAAGTACTCTATTATGCATGAGTGTACTATGACTATATATATAGGCATTTTCTGCTGAGGAGGGATGGAACAGGCAGGACTATATGGGAACTTAATGAATTTCCATGTAGGTTGTTCTGAATTCCAGCTTGACTGTTGACTCGTTCTGTGGGAATGTCTGACTCCAGCCTTCCTCAACTGAACTGGTGTAATTGGATTGTCAAATCTACAGTGGCACTCAAGGATGCAATTGTGCTTCCCAGGTCTGCCTCGGTAAATAGCTGAATGCCTTTGCAGAGTTGGCTAGGGGATTGTTTTGAACACTTGCCCATATCTCAAAAAATGAAAAAAATAGCCGAAGTGCCCTGGAATGGCATTGAAACTACTTGTGGAGGTAAATGAGTAACTTGTAAGAGGCCAATTCTTCTCTACTTGCAACTTACTCTTTCTTCTTTACTTGCAACTTATTCTGCATATCTAGTTGAGAAATTAATGCTTATTTTACTGTGCCACTTGGCCTCTTTCACTTCATGTGTTCGGTGGAAAAACACTGCACTGTTTGGGGCTTTGTTATCTTGTTGTGTGTTTTCTGATGCAGCAGTTCATGGAGAAAAGATAATGGTAGGGAGTTGTTGTATGGGATTTTTACATTCCAGTGAAAATGCTTTCATTTAACTTGTGACTTTTTCTGCCACTCTGGTCTGAGCAGTGTTCACTTGTTCAATTTTGCAGAAAAGGTAGAAATACTGCGTGTGGTTTGTCCTAATCACCTCAGTCCTTAAGTTCAGCCCATTGAAGCAGACTGTCAGAGCCTGAATTTCTCTTACAGCAGCAGGAATTAGGACTCTTTAGAGGGTCACAATTTATCACATGCAAATACAATATGTCTTGCTTCACTCAAACTGGACTTTTGTAGATTTAATTGAACTATGTTGCTGTTGGGGGGGGAGTTGCTGCTGTTTGGTCTCAGTTTATTTGGTATCCAAAATATAGCTGTTAAAAAGCAAAACATAGCTGTTAAAAAGCAAAATTTAAGCTGAGTGAAAAACAAAACTGCGGAAGAACAAAATGTTACAGGAGGCAGATATCCCTGTATGTTTTACAGAAATAGGACTTAGGTTGCCAGAGGCATTGTTTGTGACTTTATAGCTGAAGTTGAATTCTCTAAACCATGTAAAAAACTAAAAAACAACACAGTATAATGCAAGATTTAACGATGTAGACAAGCACGGAGCTGTTTGTTTTGTCTGGAAGCATAGACAGGATCTGAGGTGTTTTAGGAAGAAATCACCTTGGATGAGTGACATACGTAACTCTCATAGCCTAGTCTTTTTACTGTTCCTCAGCTGTGTTCTCGTTCGAGGCACAGGCTGCATCACAGTCCTTAAGATTTAAACAGCTGTTTAGAAGTGTGTTAGAATTTAAAAAAATTCTTGAGAAACTTACGTGTGTTTTAAAACAGCATCTGCAATATGTGCCAGCACTTATTTTCAAACAGCTATTACGGAAAACTTCTGTGTTTCCATGCTTGGTTGCTCTTTTGTGAGCTGACAACATAAATGTTTTTCATGTCGTTGTGAGATGCTGATGGTGGAGACACTTGCAATGTAGACATGCTGTTGTCCAAAATCCCCAAGGATAGCAAGGCACACCTACTTGTGATTGTCCCCGTTAGATGTTAGAAATACAGATACCTGTTTCGATGACTTGCAAGCGTATTTGTGTCGGATCTTAGTTTAAGTCACAAGGTATTATGTGTTATTGCAGTGATACTGGGCAAGCTTCCTTTCTGTTCATATTCCAGTAAGTGGCAAGAACATGTCTCCTTAGGGGAAAAAAGTACGGAGGGTCTTAGCAGTCAGGACACTCGTGCACCTTTGAGCGATGACATAGGCTACATTGGTGCAAAAGGATCAGAACACAATGAAAAGCTAAAGGAGTACTTGAGACGAGCGGTGTGCTCAACAGTATGCTTGAGGCCCCCAGCTAAAACATTCCTTAAAATAAGTTTGGCTTTGAGCATTAAATTAAAGACTCGCTATCAGTATTTCAGACCCAAAATCCATTAAAATACAAATACTTTTAAGGTGCTTGATAATGTATCTTCCAAATGCAAAACATTTAAAAGCAAAATAAAGCATTAATTTTATTACAATTTTTTAAATTAAAATTCTTCAAAGGCATTGCTGTTCGCATAGTGTGTTGGAAATAGAGTTGCTCCATCTTTCTTCCCTGTGCATCAGTGGCTGGGGGGTTTTTTTTTCTTCCCTGTGCATCAGTGGCTGTATGTTTTTTTTCCAGATTAGCTCTATCACTAAGACAAGATTGGTGTTTCTTCCTGCCACTGAAGGAAAAGATTGGTTCAGGAGTTGGAAAAACAGGCCTTTTCTGCAAACACTGCTCCAGCTCCCAAAGCTGCTACGGTCCATTCAAAATCTGCTTGCGTGCTCTCTCTGGCACTCCTGTCAGACCCTGCCCGGGCTGATGATTCTCATGCATTTCTAAGGATGTTCATCTTGTTCTCTTGATCAAGGCCAAATAAAAATCAAATTGGAGAGAGTAAGAGAAATATTGGGAAATTAGTCACAGTGTGAGTGGGTTTGGATTTTTAGGGGGTGAGAAGCTTAGAAACTTGAGCAAATGGCTGTTATTGAGAATTCCAGTGCCTGCCTGAAAAAATCCGTCTAATATTTGCTATTTGTTGTGGAAGCAGTTGTTCCTTGCTTAAAAGGCTTAGTGATCCTATCCGGGAATAGAAACCGTGCTTTTGTTGCTTAGAGGCACATGTTGTGATGAGCAGAAATGAATGGTGAGTAACCCATCAGCTGAAAAATGCCACACACAGGATTCAGACTATTACAGAGCCCAAACAAATTCATAGGTGTCAAGCTAGGTTGGTGAATAATTCATAAATAAGAAAAGTGTCCACGTTACTGGGTAAACCACTCATACAAGGTTTTGCTCAGTCCCTTCACATGGTGGTGACTTACGAGCTTGTGTAATTCCCCCCGCACCCTCACAACAACCTTTTTTGTTTCATTTAACTGAATAGCTGTGTCAGGAATCCCACTGGCATCCATAGCCCTCTGCCAGAATTTCACAAAGAGCTGAGGCACGGACCTCTGTGATCTTTTCTTCAACAAATGGCCTAGTGGGGAAAAAAGAATCTAGTTGATGCCAGGATAGCCACTTACATTACTTCCCCAAGATCCTGCTTCCATATAAGCAGGAAAAGAGTAATGCAAAGCATTTGCTGTCACATTCATTACAGGGGTTTGTAGAGCCATATGGCATGGAAAGCTGATCCCACACGGAATACTGCTGTGACGGGCTGGGTGTTTCTAATGCTTATACATTTTTCTGTGGATTTTTTTCCTCTCTGAGAGATACTTCATACCAGGAAAGTGTAAGAGTAGCAGTGATTTATTCATTTTGCTGAGCACAGGATCACCCTTGCTGAGATGAAATCTTCCAGGGAGTTACAATTTCATGTTTGTTTGTTTTTTGATGTTGCGGCAATAAGCAGAAAGACTCTGGCCTTAAGGGGCAAGAAAGGCAGCTGGCATACGAATGGCAGAAGCAGGTGAGCCACCGAAATGTTGGAATCATTTCTAATGTATCATCACCTTCTTTTTCATTATTGTATTAGAGTTCATTAAAAAGACTTGGTTCTTTGAACTGGTTGACACAATATTCACTGAAATGTTTTGCCCAGCTCCTTAAACTAGCTTGCATTTTAGTAAGTGAAGCTCTAAGTCTGACCCTTGGTTTTGAAATCCTCTGTGTCCTCTGGTAGCATGTCAGTACTGGGGAATAAGCTTGTAATTGGATTTTTAACAGATACGAGCGTGTTTTAAGTCCTCATTGAACTCTGTGAATGGTACTGATAGAACACACCAGGCAATAGGGAAGAGGCACGTCAACACAGAATTTGGAGCATAGTGATCACTCTGTATCCCCTAATTTCTGAGGGAATCTCTGGGACACTCTTCCAGCAAGCGCAAATTAGCAGGGTCAAACAGCTGCTGTAGATAATACTGGTGGCCACTTTGAATGAAGATTCAAGCGAGGCATAAAGACATTCTGGATTTTTTCTTTTCTATTTCATTATTCAACATAGAAAATCAATGTGTATGTGTATGCTGCATGCGTTAACAAGGTGTTATTTGTAGCATCTGGATGCCTTGTGAGGCAAAAGCCCCAAAGAAAATCACAAGTAAAACTTACGAGTTAGTATGTGGAGGTCAGACAATATCAGCCTTGAAAGGCCTTGTTGTGAATGTAAGGAACAGGACTTGGCTATTGTTCTCCTAATGACTTATTCATTAAATAGAAGAAAATCTATATGGACAGAACAAGATAAATCCATGTTTCTTCACAAACGTATGCATCAGCACATACTTCAACAAGTACTATAAAAGTATGTACTCTTCCCTAAGCCTGTCATAAAGCACTAAATTATGCTGGTACGCTATGTGGTGGGGTAATATATTTGAGCAATTCTGACTGTAGAACACGAAGGACATGTCTCTCCATTAATTAGGGAACACATTCTGTTGCATTTGCCTTTAGTCAGGGAAACTGCACTGGTTGGACACTTTGAGGAAGAAGGACGACTTGTTTTCCTTGCACACCTTTTGTATCTGCTTTCAATTTTGGGACGTTTGCAGGGTGGGAAGGGGCAAATCCCCAATGAAGCTGGGGTATCAGGACAAGAAAACATCAGGGAAGTGATTTGTGAAAGAAAGGACATTCTGAATTTTATGGTGTTGGAGATGGCCTTCGGATCCTTAGCTTATTTAAAACTTGTCTTAGCAACAAATTCTCTGGTAGCATATCTTCAAGTAGCAAATCTGCTGTGATTCTCAGTAGCTGAATAGAATTTATTTTTTTTGTGGTTTCCCTGTATAATAAGCCTAAAATATCTTAAGCTTGAAGGTTTCAAGGTTGATAACTAATTACCCAGCCTTAGAAGAGTTTCTGTAAACTGTTCAGTGTAAGATTTCTTGAACTGTTTTATTTGAAAGCATTACAGGCTTGCTGATTCTAAAGAGAAAACACCAGACTAATTAGTTGCTTATCAAACGTGCTCTGTCAATTTCTATATTCTTTATCCGAAGTAAAAAACACAGTCTCATGCTGATGAAATTTAAACTAGTAGGACTAATTTCAGGTTGACCTTAATGTTCACCCTGTCTTTGCTTTGAAGGAAGAACTCTTCACGCAATATTTATATTTATTAGGAAAATGTTGATTTTTAAGGAGCTGGTGGGAGATTTGTGTGAGGAGACAGCAACAGAATTGATTTCATTGCTTCACTCCTGCATTAGGTGTTGGAGTCGCTCCTGGTTGTGGACTGACAGGCTTGAGGCTAAAACCAGTTTGTGGTTTCTTCTGTGGCTGCCGTGGCTGTTTTGTCAGCCTGAGCAAAGTAAGTGTCGCTTCACACGTTCTTGCTGGCTGCGATAACTAAACAGCCGTGGCGTGAGGAATGAGTCCTAGAAACCCTGCCCTGCCGCTGCTGCCACCGGGGCACAAAGTGCCTTGGCTCTGGTTTCACCGTGGCTTCACGTGGCTGGTGAGGGGTCTGGAGAACAAGTCTGATGAGGAGCGGCTGAGGGAACTGGGGTTGTTTAGCCTGGAGAAGAGGAGGCTGAGGGGAGACCTCATTGCTCTCTACAACTACCTGAAAGGAGGTTGTAGCGAGGTGGGGGTCGGTCTCTTCTCCCAAGTAACAAGCGATAGGACGAGAGGAAACGGCCTCAAGTTGTGCCAGGGGAGGTTTAGATTGGATGTAAGGAAAAATTTCTTTACTGAAAGAGTGGTGAAACATTGGAACAGGCTGCCCAGGGAAGTGGTTGAGTCCCCGTCCCTGGAGGTATTTAAAAGACGAGTAGATGAGGCACTTAGGGACATGGTTTAGTGGGTGGTGGTGTTGGGTCGACGGTTGGACTCGATGATCTTGGAGGTCTTTTCCAACCTCAATGATTCTATGATTCTATGAAAGCTGTGAGTTTTAACAAGGTGCGTGCTGGGCATGGTCTGAGCTGCAACAGCTGAAACCAGGCAAATTCATTGTAAAATGTGTTGTTTAAACGTTTGTGATGACTTTGGTTTTTCAGGGGGTGTTTGGCATGGGAAAGATGAGCGAGCGGGCTCAGTGGGGGTGTTTACTAACTGCTCAGCAGCTCCCGTGGTAGCTCGGTGTCCAGCTCTGTCTTTCCTCATCTGGATATTCCCATGTCATACTGCACATGATGTTTGGTCGCACCATGCTGAGGAGGGAAAACTGAAGATTGTAGCTTGGCTTACCTGTAGAACATCTTAGACATCAAAGTATTAATAACAACATCTTTAAGAGCTTGATGAGTACTTACATGAGTACTTTAGAATTGAGTGGTTGAGTACGTGAAATCCTGCCATGCAGCAAGCATACATGTTTGAGAATGCAGAAACGGACAAGCAACAGGCGCTTGAAAATTGTACCTGTAGCAGGAAATGTAGTTTAAAGGTGCCTGGAGCTGTAGGGAGTGTGGATGTCGTATTGAAAGAGAGTTAGTGTTTTGCTTTCGTTGACATTGCTGCAGTTTGTGGTCAGTGTCCTCAGTCAGTTTTCAGTACTGTCGCAGTGTTGGTCAAAATACTTGGAAACATGCTGTGCTGCTGTTAATGTGGCAGTTTAGCAGTCCAGACTTTTATTTTACATTTCTGAAAAACAACAAAATATTTCACAACTTGGTGCTATATGGAATTTTACATGCTTCTTGATGTTTGCTTTGTGTATGAAATAGACTTGTTTGATAGTTTCCTAAATAGCAAGTGGTTAAAACAATCTTTTACACTGATGCATAATGGAAATATATTAGGGAAAAAATAAGTATGTTAATGACCCAGAGAATTCCAGGAAGATTAAGGATATACTCTTTGGAAACACAGCTCTTAGAAAACTGATGGGGAAATGGTTGCATGCTGAGTCTAACCAATTCTGTGAACAGGAAGAAATTACGCTCTGCTGTTCTTCCAAATTAGTCCCCTTGATAGAGGCTGTGTGAATACAAGATAGAAACTGATCCAAATGGGGCAAATTATCTTGTTAATTTGTTTATGCATTATCACGAATACACTGAGTAGAGAAATCTTGAACTGTTTAAAATGGTCTAATACTGGATCCCACTGTTTTAGAAGAAAAGAAAAAAAGGATAGGGTTCTTAAAGCTTTTTTTTGGAGGAAGGGTTACACTTAGCATGTGGTATTTACAGCACTGTGAAATCAAAATTTCATAAATATATCTATGTTGCAAATGTAAACCTAGGGCATGTTACCAGTTTTTAGTGGAATATGCTGAGCCTTTGCCTTACGACAGTGAAACATAATCACATGTCCTCAAAGCACAAGCTGCAAGTGGTATGTGTTCAAAATGGAAAGATGTGTTTTAAATGGACTGCCTGTAGGTTTGGAAATTGGATTTTTCCTTACAGTATTAGGAGGCAAACTTGCAAAGGAAATTTTCAGACGGGAAAAGGACTGCTCAGATTCCATTCCTGTGGTGGCTCACATCATGCTGCTCTGTATACCGAAAGTAACAGAGAGGGCTAAACAAATGGAAAAGAGCTTTGTTTTTTTATATGTAGTACATTTGTATCTCAATCAGCAGTGGTCCATCTCAGGTCCATGTCTTACTCAGCCACTGAAAATGGTATGTTTATAGAGCTGTTTTGAGCAGAGCATTACCAAGGGACTGTGTGTTAAGCTATTAACGTTTTTACTGTTCTTTTAGACAAAGTGTTTGTTTCAATGTAGTGTATTCTTCTCTGTGCCTTACAGTCCAGAGCTGGGAAGAGAATAGTTCTGTGTGTGGAACAGCACTGGGCTCTTTGTGTGTGGTTGCAGCACTACTGCCGTACTCTGAGTTATCACAGATCACTGACACAAATAAGATGCTGAACTTGAAGGATTAGGGACACACACAGTATTCAGGTTCTGTGTTCCAGCGCATCTCAGTGCTTTATCAAATAACTAGAGAAGGCAGTCTAAATGCCCGTGTTTGGTTTTTTTGAGAAATTTTGATCACTTGAGAAATACTCAAGCTATCCAGCATCCGATACCATTGTTCTTGACAAATTGATTATCCTGGCAATACAGTAGGCTACCTGTACATACACTCTCATTTAAAGGAAAATATTATGGGTTTCATGAGATTACTCATCACAATGAGTTTAATATGACAGCGTTCTGTGTGAATGATAAAGTCATGAGCAAGTTATGCAGGTTACTCTGATTAAGTGTCAGTAGAACCTCCAAAGTAAAAAATACTGTTGCCTTCCTGTCATAAACATTGAGATTATTTCAACAGTTGTTTTTCAGAGGTATAAATTTTCTAATTTAGTCTTTATTACTCTTCACCTGCGAGTGGAGTGCCATTCTAGTACCTGTGGGCAGAGTATGTATGCTGACCCTGCTCCTAGTGCACATGGAATTAACACTAGTAGTAGCCAATCAAAGTGGAAGTGGCCTCTAGAAGGGGAGAAGTTGTGTAAGATCCATCAGATGTTTTTACTGTTAACGCTGCTACATGTTTAAGTAACTGCCTATTTTTTGGATCATGTTGCAAGCTTAAGTAATGTTCATAAATAAGATTCTGTAATGATACATTCTCTGTTGTAAACAACCAGTGGAGGAAGAAATCTTATTATTTAATTATGCATTTTGAGATGTTTTCTTACTTATCCTGTGATTTTGTCTCAAAGCTGTCTGGGTGAGTGCAATCTGGAAAACAAAAGCGGCACTCAGTTTTTCTTTTGAGTTGCTTTCTTAAGCAAAGATGGTTTAGGTTAAGGTATCCTGCTGATTCTTGTGCTACCTGTCTTCTGTGCAGATCAGAAAATAGTTCTGAGCAGTTATTTGACAAATACTTTAAAGATTTGGGGGATGTATCTGCAAAAGATAAAGTTTTCAGGGTAGTTTTCTTGCATGACGACATCTGAAAGCTTTAATCACTTCTGGGAAATATCAGCAACTCATAACTGTATGACATGAACAGACACACATGTTTTTCAAGAGAATATGCTGAATTATTTTCTTACAAGCAAGGCATCTCTTTAATGCTTAGTTTGATACTGTGAAGACAGCTGAAGGAGTAAGGGAATAAGTGACACCAAGCAGCATTTCTAGTGGCAGTAGAAGTACAATGAATCTGTCACACAGTGTGTGATTTTGATAAAACTAATGTACACCTGGAATGGCAATATTATTGTCAGTGGATTAAAAATTCTTGTGTCCAGAGCCTGACAGGAACCCTGGGGTGTGCGTGCGTTTGTGTGTGTGCATGTGGAGAATGGGATCCAAATTCTCTTCCTTCAACTCTTGGTTGGAATTCACAAGTGAAAAGTCGAATGAAAATCATCCCAGTTTGCCAGAAGCTCACCTGGCCGTTTAAACTGGGTTCTAAAAATGAACAGGACGTGGCTGCTAGGGAAATCTCTATTCCAAAATCTATGTCAGAACAATGTTGACTCTTGGCACTGTCTACAACACAAATAACTCCTGCAGTAAGAGTAGAATTTGGTATATTAAACTAGGAGGAATAGAAGTATGATCCTGGACTAGATTTCTGTAATAGAGATTAAGGGGAAAACTGAAAGCTTAATTGCACCCGCATCCTTAGAAGGTTTGTCTGTTTGCATGAATATTTGAAAATTCTGGTTAACTCAGTGTAAATCCTACATAAATGGCTCGTTTGTTTGTGAGGCCATGAGGAGCAATTATTTTCCAAAGATAGATAATCCTACTGAGAAAATGCTTGTTAATAATTTGGCACTGATCCTGATCCTGCTGAGTTCAGGGAGGAGGTTCATTTGTCTGGTTCATTTAGAACAGGATCAGAACCTGAGAAAACTGCTCAAGTGTATTTTAATTTGAGTGCCTCCTACCCAAGGTATTTACAACCTGTTTCAACTGCAAACTCTTGAAATAGTAAGGATAAGCCTTGCCTATGGAAAAATCTCTGTTCCCTTTTGAAGTCGTGCCAGTACTGAAAACTTCATTTAGGTTCTGAAAACATGACTGAAGTTTTCGCTTTACCTCTTGGCCATCTGAAATGCTCTGCTGTAATTGCCTAACACTCCAATCAAGTCTCAATACTTTATATTGTTCCAAGACATTTAATTTAGAATTTTATTTTTTATTCCTGTTTATGCTGGGAACGTCTCCCAGTATTCATTGTCTGGTAATGACTAAAATGTGTAATCCCCAAAAGATGTTTCATACCTGCTTAAATTACAACAATTTTAATAAACAGACTTAGTGACTCGAAGGTGTGTTAGAGCTGCCCTTTTACTGAAGTACATGCATATCTTGCTCTTGGTTTCAGTGGAAGAATTAAGATTGGGGCTGCACGCAGGAAACTATACTGCCATTTGTACTTTAGATCAGGAAGTGTAGCTTATATAATGGAGCAAGTCATTCAACCATTGCCACGTTTGGTGGCGTCTTTGAAGACTGAAAGTACCAACTGAGAGAGACTGCTGGGACTGTGATGACTAGCAAATAAGTGTAAACTTTGAGGATAAAAATGGCATTCTACTTTAAAGAATGAAAAGGAGCCTACTAAGAATAATTTCAAACTGTAGTGTAGACACTTGAAATTGGGGTGAAGTGATAACTTCAGAATAAGATAATAGGAGATACTAGGTTTATTTAAATCTCCTAGTTGCAGAAAATGGGAAGTGGTGAGTCAGCTAGAATATCAGTAATTAGCTTCTTCACTTGGTGAAAAATGTACACTTCAGATGGTCTAAATGATTGTGTTGTACTAGTCTTAATTCTAGACATTATTATGTCTTTTTTTGGGCCTTTCTGCATGGATGTCAGACTAAGGTACTGTTGGGCAAATGACCAGTGGTGGTTTTGGTAAGGAACAACAAGTCTTTTTGATAATCTGAGGAAATTTTTAAGTGAAGTGGTTGTTTTGCTAATATGTTTTTTCATAGTGTCCTGGTTTCGGCAGGGATAGAGTTAATTTCTTTTCTAGTAGCTGGTACAGTGTTTTGGATTTAGGATGAGAACAAAGTTGATAACGCACCGATGTTTTAGTTGTTGCTAGGTAATGCTTACACCAGCCAAGGACTTTTCAGCTTCCCATGTTCTACCAACTGAGAAGGCTGGAGGTGCACAAGAAGCTGGGAGGGGGCACAGCCAAACTGGCCAAAGAAACATTCCATACCATGGGACGTCATGCTCAGTACA
>NW_008795910.1:1007452-1062585 GCF_000699145.1 Aptenodytes forsteri
CATCGGTTGGCAGGTGGTGAGCAATTGTACTGTGCATCACTTGTTTTGTGTATTATTATTATTATCATATTATTATTATCATTTTATTTCAATTATTAAACTGTTTTTATCTCAACCCACGAGTTTTTCTCACTTGTGCTCTTCCAATTCTCTCCCCCATCCCACCGGGTGGGGGGGAGTGAGCGAGCGGCTGCGTGGTGCTTAGTTGCCGACTGAAATTAAACCACGACACATAGCTGTTTAATTGGCCACTAAAAAGAAGAGTGGGGAGATTTTTTTTTTCTTTAAAGAAAAGAAAAAGGGATGATCCTAGAAAGCTTGGAGGTAAAATGATTGAGACAATAACGAATAGATGAATCCACTTAGGGTGAATCCAGCATGGAAGACTAACCAGCAGAGCGTTTGCAGAGGAAAACTATGTCTTTCTACTGTACAGAAATTACTTCTATGCCAGTGTAATAATGGATTAAAACTGGATTTACCAGGGATTTCAAAGCTTTTGAAATACCTCCTGAGAGTTTATTAAATGAAGTAATCCTCGGGGGGAACAAAATTCTATGTGGGATTTGAAGACCAGCGGAGACAGAAAATAGTCAAATGTGCCAGAAGGTTAACAACTGATGGCCCAAATGTCTTTCCTAATAATATACTAAATTGCATTCTGTAGGAGGAAATGAGCAATTAAATACGTGGTGTGGCACTGACAGAAAAATTTGTTGAGAGCTGTGAGGAACTTGAGACGAACTAACGGCTGGCATACTTGGGATAGGTTAGGAGCTGTGTCTCATGTATAACTTACAATTTTCAGTTAACATTATGAACTCTGTTTACTCTGCAAACTAAAAATCTCTGTGTAAGCTCGGTCTTGTGCTGACTGTAATTTTTAGCTCCATCCGTTTAAACAAAGTGCCAAGAGCTGGTGCAATATTTGTAATGTAGTTATATTTACCTTTTATTTAAATGAAATGCTCCTAGTCAGTTCAATGCGTTTATGACCGTATAAACCAGTCATTTTGGTGTGGCAGGTACTACATAAAAGTTACCTAGTGGGGAAAAAGGTGGATTTAGATTGGATCTAGGAACTCACCAGGTACAATATTTGAAGTTTCCATCCAAGCAGTGGTATCAAGTCAGTCTGTCATCACCTGCAGAGCTCAGAAGGGGTGTCGTAGTACACAGCTCTGTTGATTTTCAGCAGGAAAATCTTGACCAGAAAATGTGATTCAGTAGATTCCATTAATTTAATAAAATAATAATAAAAAATAAAAAATTAACATCATGTGTATTACACTGTTAGGTTCTAAATGAACTGCAGTCCACAGGAAATAAATATATATGTACTTTTGGACAATTTAGTAAAAAATATTTACACAGGCATCAAGCTGGGCTCAAAAAAGCACATGGGAATAATAGCCTTTGTAGATACTGGTAATCCTGTTGCTGTTTAATATCAAAAAGACCGAGAAGTGTCGTGATAAAATATTACAAATTACGTGTATGTTAAGTGTACTGAGCATATTTGTTTGATTAAAACACAGGGACATATACAGTGGCTCAAAGGCAAATTATTTCAAGCTACTCAAAGAAATGCTTTGTTATTCAACACAACTGTCATGTTATTTGCGTAAAAATGTTTGTCAAGTTTCAGTAACTATCAGATGTTTACTTAAATAATGATTAGACTTTTGTGTAATGATGGATCTAGTTTAATAATCTTGAATTGCAGCTGCGTGGTTTGGGATTTTTTTAAGCACAAATACTATCTTGTGTCATGAGCCTGTCACCAAATTCATCATGTTATGGAGAAATATCTTCTTTTTGGATTAAATTTTATCATGGAGACTTAGGCATCTTCTCTGAATGCTAGTACTAGCCACTGTTGGCAACTGAGCTGCTTCAAGGTGGCATTTCCTTTTCTCTTCTTGATACGTGAGTAACATTCAGCTAGAAAGTGGCCATCTGAACAGTACAGTACCCCTGAAAAAGAGGACGCTGATAGTAACTCCCCTGTTTAGGTTGCTGTAATTATAACAGGAGTTAAGATAGGCAAACAAACATTGCCCGTTTTAAAGAAAAATCTGGTCTAATTTAGTTTGCATGGGAATGAGCAATTGCTAGTGATCACAGCTGGTAAAGACGTGGGTTGGAATGACTGAGGCTCCTTTCTCCTGTGCCAATACGCCTCCACAGTGGTCTGCATCAGCCTCTGCTTTTGCAGTTTTGAGCTGCTCCTTTTGAGAAATTCTTGTGCTGCCATACTGTGTGGTGGCTTGTGAGATGGCCTTAATTATTTTCTGAATTCACTGTGCCAAGTTCCATCCTTGGCTATACTGCAGTACACCCAGAATAGCATCACTGACTTCAACAGCACCCAACGCTTTGTTGAAACTGAGCTCAGCAAAGTTGAAAATTTGGTGCAAAAATAGCTCGGCATATAACCTTTAACATATTCTGAGTTTAGAGCTGTAGTGTTGATTTCTTAAATGTGCAAATAACTGACCATATGGTTAGAACACAGTTATGTAAAAACAAACTGCTTAAAAAACAATTCCTCTTCAGACATTGTTTGCTATAGTTGCCTTTTGGCATTACGTTTAATATGTGTTTTCTGTCACAGATATAAAAGGTAATAATCCCTCTGCAGTTTCCTAGAAAATGTTACATATACAAGACATATGGAAGTTTTACACAAGTTGCAGAGATCATAAATGTTGGCTAGTAATGTAGCTGCGTGCTTACTAATGAGATATTTAATTCTGGCTGACACATAAACCGCTTCTAATACTCTAGAATTATGGAATAAAAAATATTCAGCTATTTGTCTTTAATGATTAAGCAAACGAAGAGTCCAATATATTGAAAATAAGTATGTGCTTGAACTACATGGAGTTCAGTACTTCGTAGTAAAGTAATACTTTCACCAAAATACTTCTGGCAGCTGTCTTGCTGCTGCCAAAGGCGCTTCTAGAGTGTCTTTCAGAGCGTCCTCATTGGCTCAACCTTTAGGGTCCGACTGGCCCAGCAACTTAGATTTTATGTCAGTTTTAATTAGCTTCTTTAACAGCAAGAAGATAAGCATGGTTTATTAACTTATCAAGAACAGGAAGCTACGGACACAGCTGTCTCAGCTGATGATCTCATGAGGCATTGGAGACACGCAGTAGGCTTTGTGTGATGCAAATTGTTAGACACGGTAGACTAGTGCTTGAGAACCTTGAGCGATACCAGGGTAACCACCTGATAGTATTCAATCTCGTGGCCTTAGAGTAGCCAAATTAAAACAAATTAAATTGAACCTCATTATGAACCTTGAGCCATCCATCCACACACCTCTCACGAATGAGGCTGCATCCAACAGATACCTGTTGCATCCTTGGAAAGGGAGAGGAAGGCATAATGGAGTTTGTACTCTGTCTCCTTCACCTTTTAAAATGCATGTAGAGGAGAGAATTAGGCAAAAGTGAAAAAATGTGTTCAGAGACAAACCAGAATTGGAAAACAAGATCAACACAACATAAAAGTAGAGAACAAAGGGTACCCTGAAAAAGGACTGCTGTTAAGTTTTTAATGTCTTAATTGATCAACCATTGTATCTGGATAATGCAGAATAGATGGTCTATGAGGTGTGTTATTACGTGTGTTATTACGGTTATTTCTTGTCTGTTGACCATTACGTATACCAGACATTCATGGGAAAGATAGCTTTTGAAAACAGAAATTTTAATCCTAATTTTGTGCATGTCATGTACATTTAGGCATATCAAAGCATGTTTCTGTTGATGGTTTTGATACTGAGAGGCAGCAGACTTTTTGACCTTTTTCTTGCTGCCCCTTCCAAGAAAAGTTAATGTTGCAGTAACTGAGATGTAGTGATTTAATTACCTAATTGCTTGTAGTCACCAACCTAAAACATGCTTTTCTTGACTCTGTATCTACCTGGTTGGAGAGATTTTTAGTTTTAGCCATTGGGTTTTAACAAGATACAGATTTTTAAAATAAGTACCATAGTTGCAAACAAAGCTGAGGCATGCATAATAAGTAGCAATTACTTTTTCAGAAAAGTCTGTACTGACCACAACCTCTGAACTCCTTTACTGTTGGTATTTTGTCCTAAGAGAGTTCTTTAGCATCTAATTATATATTACACAAGTAGTTGTATATCTTGAACTTAAAAATTTGAGGTTTTTTCCAGAGGGTGTATACAGAGGCTGCTTACGGAAATACTGCCACTTCCGTGAGAGGGGCAGGCAGGCATTTGGCAGCAGTTTATGCCACAGGTTAAATCAGGTGAGGAAGATACTTGGTATTCTGCTGAATCCTGAGCCTTCTTGAACGGCGTTTGTGAGAGGGTTTGAACAGAGGCTTACTAATGTCCCTACCACTCATTTCTGTGGGCTTTCTCTTTCAAGGCTCAGCTGTAATAAAGCTCTTGGGTGCTAAGAACAAGATTTGCAATGTCTTTAAATGAAGATATTATGTTGAATTATGGCCATTCCACCTATTTTGTTTATTTGCCCATTTAATAACCTAAACTTTATTAAGTGTTTAAATCAATTGCCTACATTTTACCGAAGTGTTAAGATAGTGATTGATAGGGTAAATAGTTGTCAGGCTACTGGAATTAAAAAGCAACAGAACCTGTTCAGTTTTTAGGGTTTAGTGTACGTTTTCATCAGTTTTAAAAAATGACAATGTAATGAAGAAGGTATAATTAAAGTTGTAGAGAATTCTCATCTATTGTTTATAGAGAATTGTGTGTTTACTATTACAAGATTCCTTTACCTGATAGACTGGAATAGCTCCACTGCTAATGGACCTTTTTTTTTTTTATAGCACTGCCAAACAATGTATACCATATTTATAAATAATGGAATAAGCACACTCTTGAAGTATACGACCGCGATGACCTTAGCAACATTGAATGCTGGCAATGAATCTATTAAAAAGTTTTTCATTGTTGAGATTTATAGGCTTGTTTCTGATTCTACAGCATACACCATTTTTTGTTTCTCACTGAACCTAGGCTTACAACTGTGGCAATCGGTCTTTTATTAAAGAAACGTTTATGAAATGTGGGAAGAAAATTCTAGAAATAACTGTGGAGCCTAGAGATAAGCATGAGATATGCAGAACAGTTGCTAGGCTGTAACTTCAGAGCAATGGCTGTCTTCTGAGATTTGACGAACAATGATTTCTGCTTTGTAAATCAAAATTTGAGTTTGTTGGTGAAGAGGAAAAGGTGATTTGACCACCGATGCTATTCCAGCAAACAGCAGTTGCAAATGTTCTTCAGCTGATTTGTAAGGAGGGAAGGACTGTGCTCTAGAGATGCAGGTGGAAAGCAACACTGGACATCACCTTGCACCACTGAAGTGAGAACGTCAGTCCTGAATCTTCATGATAAACTGTGCAGTCCCTATTACAGACTAGAATTGTTAAATGTCAATGCTTTCAGGAACTGTCTGATCCAACATTTAGAACAAGCTTTTGGGGCATCTTGAAGTGTAGTTAAGTATCGCTGCGGTGTTTGTGTCTATACAGATGTGAATTAACCTTTGTGTGCTGATTTTCCACACTGAATCTAACAGGTTCCCATATTGAATACAGGCTACTAGAGACCACGCCGGCCTCTAGCTGAGGCCAGAAACGAGCAATAGAGAAAAGGCTTCTTTTTTTTTTTTCTCCCCCCCTTTTTTTTTTTCTGCCTTGTCATTTCTGTAGTGTTAGTCAGTTGTCTTGCAGTGCCAGGATTTCTAGCTCAGTGATCATGCCTATGCGAGAAATCGAGAGAATGAGAAGTCCCTCCTGTGCTTAAAAATTTCCTCTTGCCTCTACTGTGTTGGATACTATCACTCTCCCAAGTGCTTCTTTTCATTGCTATTTTAATAAGAGCTCTGCCTTCACATTTCAGTTTAATTTTCTTAGGGCCAATGAAAAAATCCCCATTTGTCACTGAGGAAATTACGAAGTCAGAACCTGAATCCTGCGTGTTAGCTTTATATTGCATATATGTCAATCTCTATCATTGGCTGTCCTTGATAAATGCCACAGAATTATGTGACCAAGTGCTATACATATGTAGTACGTTATAAGAATAATACTTTTAACAATAGAACAGGGAAGAAGCTATTTTCACTTGATGATTTAAATATTCTTGTAAGGTTAAAAGAGCATCCCTTTAACAAATAGGGTCCTTCCCTATGCATGAAGTGAAAAAAGCAGCATATAGAAGTAACAAAAATGGGCAAACAAATTTTGGGTGGATCGCAATATATGTTACTGGGACAGCTATAACCCAGGCTGGACCACAAAGCTTCTAGACTCTGAATCCCATGTCTTAATGAGACCATCTCGCTGCTGTTAAGAGAACTGGGGTTCTGAAACTTTTGACAAAACATTTAATCCCCAAGTCCCTGTTTCACAGCCTCTTGCAGAAATCCCATTATCCACCTTAAAGCCCTCTGTTAATTAGGCCCTTGTTGGCTTTGTCAGTCATTTGATCTCTTCCCATCTGGATTTCGTAGTTGAAGAGGGCTTGCTGACTCTGGTCCACCAGCATGTAAAGAGGCAAACCACTAAAATGTGGTGGTTTTTTTTTCTTCTTTGTAATCCATGGTATAGTTTCATCCTGTTTCTTCCGTTAGGGGTAGTTTAATGTTTGCCATTTTGGATGGTAAAGCCCCTGCAGTGGATGTCGCTTACTTCAGCATTTACTTCAGGAGTGAATAAAGGGAAGCTGTCATTTGGCTGGAGGCCATTCCTGGGTTGTTAGCATCTTTCAGTGTCTGTGGGTCACCATTATTCAGACCTTGGAAGACATTTGTAAAAGGAGTGTAGTTTGGTAACACCTGTGATTTACTGGTAACAGTGTCTGGATGCCACTGAAAATGCCAGCAGTCATTTATGGCTCAATCAGTGGAATCAATGAACAAGTCTGCAGTTTGCAATTACGAAACTGTGGGAAACCTGGTTTCCTAGTTCTGAGTATTGTCCTATAATAATTTGGTTTTATGTAAAGTGAAAGAGTTGCAAACTTCTCCCCTCCCAAGGACATTTGGAACTGTGCAAACCAGACGTGCTTTTGTTACACGCCTAGTTTGCAGGGAAGATTTGTAAAGCATTTATGCCACAGTCTTCACTTTCTTTAAATAATTACAGCAAATATTTGTGATCACTGAAGTAATATAGGATCAGTCTTGTTCCCAGAGAAGATTTTTCTTACAAAAAAACCCAAACAATATAATTCTTTTAATGACATTAATTTCCAGAAGAAAAGTTCTTTACAAATAGTAGACTGTCTCTTTAAAAAAAATACTTTCCCGTTATCCGATAATTTCCCAAGTGAATGAGTTGTCCTCATGAATTATACTGAACTCAACTTGCAGTTTATATTCATACTTATCTGTGAATCAAACTCTTTTTATTTCACTAGTAGATTAATTCAGTATGACCCACATTTGAGAACTAAAACCCATGGGTCTGATTTTGTCCTAGTACTTGAAAAAGGGATAGCAGCTATGAGATACATCTTGTTTAATTCTGAGTTTGTACAAACGCTGCTGTCTGTAGTACATCAGTCAGGGGGAAGAGATTTTGGAGCCTTGTTCAGTTGTTATACACGAGTATGAAGAGTAGGGATATAAAAATGTGGGAAGTGTGAAGCAGGTAGGTAATCATAACTTTTCATAAAATAAGAACTACAAATTAAGTGGCAGTAGCTTAAAGCAAGTGCATGGACGTATTTATTGATTTATTTTCCCCAGCACAATGTATAATTAAACTACAGAGCTTGTTGACAGAGACTTATTCCTGACTGACTGAACAAAAATTGTGGGAGGAAGATCAGTCTGTGGCTAATCAATGAAAGGGGTAAATGGAGCTTTTGACTCTAAAAGTCTTGATATAGCTGACTGTCAGAAGCTTGACATGGTAAATCCTACTTCACAGTACCCTGATTCTTATGTTCTGCTTAAAGTGGCCACTTTGTCACTGCTGGAAACCAAGTGTTGAGGTAGATGGACTTTTTTCTTATATTGTCCTAAAACATGTTTTTCCATACTTAGTGTAGATGCTTTTCAATAGCTGTTCTATGGCATTCAGATTGACTTGACAGTATTATAAATATGTGCTTTACCAAAAGATATGCAAAAACATGGTATGTGGAAACCTTACTAGGAAAGGCATGAGCTTGCTTAGCTGGCTGGCATAGGTGCCTCTTGCTTGATCTGTCCTTTTGTAAAAATACCTGTGATAAAGGCCTTCCAGGTTGGTATACGAGACAGTGAACTGGCTCTGACCCTAATCCTACTCCACTGGGAATGAAATACTGGGAAAGAGTCAAAGCAGTCTTGCAAAGGGAAGTCACACCTCACAAATCTATTGGAATACTTTGACTTTTTTTTTTTTAAAAAAAAAAAAAAGGCAAGTAAATTGGATTTTGTTGTTAAAATGACTTTCAAAAACAATGCGATTTAAAAAAAGGCAAGTAAATTGGATTTTATTGTTAAAATGACTTTCAAAAACAATGCGATGGATTTCCAAAAGATGTTTGAGAGGACTCTTCCATAAAAGAAGTGAGGCTGCAGTAGAAGAGACAAGGTGCTCAAAAGGTGAACAGATAAGAGGCAAAGACCAGCAGTAAACTCTTGGTAGGGGAGGTTACCAGAGGTGTCCCCCTAGGCTCTGTGCTGCGGTCTGTGCTCTGTAACATACTCGCGATAACCTTGAAAGGATGGTGAAAAGTATGGTGAGAAATCATGCCTGTAAAGCTGCCAATGTAATTAATGTTGTTCGAAATAACTTTATTCTCCTTGACCATGAACTGTCCTTCGTTTTGATATCCATCCACAGTCTGTGTGGCAGTTTTTTCTTGTGTATTGGGGATTCGTAGTGGTAGACTTTTCTTCTCATGTAGCATTTAAAACTGCAAGGATGTGTACTCATTCACTTACATATATAGGTTAAAATGACTGTGGTAAATACTGTGGTTTACTATTCTAATAAGCATCCTTAGAACATTTTGGTTTTTGTATCCAATTAGAACAGCTTAATTCCCCCCATATTTTTGATTAAATATAAAGTTATCAGAGCTCTCTTGGTACTGTAGTTGAACTGCAGAAGAACAAGTCCCATGCGGCTGCTGCTGTCAGAGGCAGTACAGAGCTTCACACATTTCCAAGTTAGGGTGTTACGGTCTGGATGGGGGGGTGGCAGTTAGATGGGTCAAAGCTGCTTGGATGGCAGCTGTTGATGGTCGCTCTTGTTTGCAGATGGCATCAAACTGGAGGGAAGGGTTGATACAATTGCGGGTAAGGCCACCATTTAGAGGTGCGGACACAGGCTGGAGGAATGGGCTGGTAGGAACATTATGAAATTTGATATGGAGCAATACAGCAATACCTGGGAAGACAGCTTGGGGACTAACTGGATGGGGAACAGCTCTGCTGAGTAGGACCTGAGGATCTTGGCAGATGGCAAGCTGAACGTGAGCCAGTGGTGTGCTCTGGAAACAAAGGCGGCTAATGGCATCCTGGGTTGTTTTGACAGGGTCATAGTAGACGAATGGAAGTGGTCCCCCTTTCATTGCCACTTATTGCATTGAGCATACTGTGCCCAATTTTGGGTGTCAAAATATCAGAGAGACTGATGAAATGGAGCAAGTTCAACAAAGGCCACCAAGTCTGTGGGGCTGGAGCACTTGCCCTGTAAGAAGAGGCTGAGGAGTTACCAGGGATTGTTCAGCCTGGGGCAGGGAAGGCTTTGGGGGGACCTAGCAGTGGCCCCCAAGTACCTACAAGGAGGTTATCAGGAATACCAAGTTAGGATCTTTACTGCAGCAAGCATCTGGAGGATGAGAGACAAAGGGTATAAGTTGAAATGAGAGGTTTTGGACTGAATATAAGGAAAAACTATGAGGGCAGTCAAGCAATGGAGCAGGTTTCCCAGAGAGGCTGGGCAGTCCTCCTGGGAGGTTTGTAAGACTCTAGGTAAGAGCTCTGAGAAACCTGAGCTGGCCTCATAGCTGACCCTACTTTGAGCAGAAGCTTGGCCTGAGGTCCCTTCCAACCCGGATTATTCCGTGTTGCTTTGTTCTACCTTAACAAAGACAGATGTCAGACTTACTTTCTTGGAGATAGAGTTATTCTTCAGAAGTAAGCAAAACTGTGTCTAAAACATGCTTGTGCACCTGATGGAGCTGTTGGAAAACCCATTCCTTTATTTTGGGAAGGAGCTTGCTCTTTAAAAGAACATTCTGTACCTGATTCTTGTTTTCAGGGTTTCAGAAGTCTCGTTTTGCAATTGAGCATTTTGACAGCTTTCTTTTCAAGTTTACATTCAGTCTTTAATGGTTGCTATAATTTCACTTTTAAACAGCGTGGTTCTTCAAAGCCAACAGTGAAACAGCATCAACTGAGGTCTGTCTGGTGATCACGAGGGGTTCCCAGTGGCTCATTTCTTCAGCTGTCATTTGTCAGAACACACTCATGTAATCTTAATGAACAATGTGCAAAGCCATTAAAAACTCAATTACGGCTTTCTTTTTACTGCAGACGTGAGAAAATGCAATCATAAAGTGCTGATGTGTAAACACAATAGCCACCATCTGCTACAGAGTAGCATTTCAGCTCCAAAAAGAGGATATATGTTGCAGATGCATCAATAATAGGACGCTTATCAAGGCATCATTATACACCAAGCAGGGGAAAAATTGAAATTTATGGCCAGCTAGAGAGCACTTCATGGTTTAATTCCCCAATTTTCAGTGGTATGTTTAATAACTATGAGAGAGTGCCGTTTTATGTTCCTGTCGTTTGAACGGATTTTTAAAAATGAATTTATTTACCGTCTTCGCATCCTCCTTACTTCTGACTGATCCAAACGTAACACATTCATTTTTAGTTATTCAGGACAAAACCAGCAAGTTATTAATTAATCTAACCTGTTGATCCAAGAGTACTAAATTTAATTGACCTGATATTAAATCTGCTTTAATGAACATATACTTCTGTGTCCAATACATATAAAAAAGAACTTTTACACTGCATAGGTAGTTTTTTCCCCCCAAACTCATTTTTTCAGTTTCGTGTTGACTTTATGACATTTGAATTTTCTGGATAGAAGTAAACAAAACAAGGCTAAGTGATTTTTTTTTTCTCCTCCTATTATTATTTTTTAAAATTGGATATGCAATGGTCTAAATAAGAGTTTCTCCCCGATACCTTTCATTTTATTCAGATTCTTGCCTGGAGACAAATTTTCTGGAGAAGTAAACAAAACAAGGCTAAGTGATTTTTTTTTTTCTCCTCCTATTATTATTTTTTATAATTGGATATGCAATGGTCTAAATAAGAGTTTCTCCAAGATACCTTTCATTTTATTCAGATTCTTGCCTGGAGACATTTAAGTGGCTTTCAGTTGTCCATTGATCAATAATTTCCATTTGTGACATTTTAATTCATTCCCAAGTTCTTTATATAAGTGGAAAATATGACAAGCGGTTTGTTGGTGCCAGACCAGATTGTATCTCTTTTATTTGCACATATAGGCCTATAAATTGAGAATAATTCCCATCAGCTTCAATTCTGCGTTCAGCCTAAAGAAGGCTGTCAGCCTCTGAATCGCAATATGGCATTTTTCATTAAGGATAATAAGGAAAACCACACTTGTCCTTAAAAGGCTGTTTTGAATTTTTTTTTTTTTCTGGTGGGAGCAATTTTCGTGGTCTCTCACCTACCTGGAAGTGATGTATCCTGCCCAGACAAGCTTCAGTGGGCGTGGAGATTTGTAATAGGACAGTGGATCTCAGCTGTTGATCTTGGAGCATGCAGAGCAACCTTTTGGAGGTCCTAGGGGACGGGGACAGCATGCCCGTTCAGGTTCCCACTGTGAAAAGAAAAATGAAAATGTGTGCAGACGGGTATATTTGGAGGCCAGTTTATAGAATACAGGGTATAATTTATTCATAACTGAAAGTTATAAATCGGTGTATTCTTGTATCCGATGTCAATTATAGTTTTGACAAAACTATAAGTTTACACCCCCTACAGTGGCCAGGCTGGAGGTGTTGTGCACGTGCCTTGACTAGCCAGGGAAGGGTTTGTTGTGGAAGGTGCCATGCTAAGTCTCTGCAGAAATGAGGAACGTGGTATAGTTAGTAGATGACAAACTAGCTTAAACAAGGTGTGAGTGCTTTTCTCTGGCAGAGGTGGCACTATAAGTGGAAATTTTTCATCTTTTCCACTGTCATATAAAATAATACCTCTTATCAGGACTTCGCTGGAGACACATTTTTATAGTATTTTCTCCTGTATCTCCAGGCATACTGTATTTAAAAAAAAAAAATCATAAGCTATAAATAAGAAGCTATGAATAATTTGCATATGACAATTGTTTGTAAGGCTATTCGTTTAGTAACTAAGACTAATGATTTTGTTAAGCGCTCTTTGGTGGATGGATGTTTTACTTGCTCGTGTTGTCAGTCACTGGATTCAGGCTCCATACTCTCTCTAGCATGTCAGCAGTTGCACAAAAGGCCATTGTCATACAGCGAATAGCTTGTGATTCATTTTTTTGTGGGTGGCAAAAAATAAAATTGTAATTATTGCTTTGAACTTTTTATAAAAGCTGATGTTTTTTCTCCCAGACGAAAGCTCGTTATTTTTATATATGAATCTGTAAAAGTGAAATACGCCCTAACTTTTTCTATCATTGAAACGCTTGCCTACCCCAGTGCAATTCAAGACCGTATTGTGTTAGACACAGTACAGCTTCAGAGTAGTTCTTTAGGGTAGGAATCCATGTATTATCCAAATTAAAAAAAAAAAAAAAGTTGACAAAGATGCCCAGAAGTTAAATGATGTGCCCTATGATCCAATCAATGATGGTGCAAAAATGAGTTTTCCTGGGTTTTCCTACCCAGTGTAGCAGGCACTTGGTTGAAAACCTTATGGATGCACAGGAGCTCTGTTTTTCTTCACCGAGTGTTTTAACTGACTGTGCCATCGTCCTCAAGTGTGAGATCTGGCAAATGTAGAACTTGTCTTCATTGTATCATGTACTGTTTCTCAAAATGGCATTGAAATGCTGCAGGCAGTGCATTTCACAGCAGCTGCTATACTCCTCTATACTATACTACTGTTACTCAGCAGTTTTGCACTGGCTTTCCTCCCAGATTCTCAGTAGAAGAGTAGTTCTTACAACTATTCTTGCTTTATTTGTAAGGGAAGATAAGGCAGACTATGTGTACTGACAGAGATCATGGAAGTTAATGTCATAATTAGTCTTAGAAACCAGGCTGTCGGGTTTCCAGCCTGCTGCCTTAACTGTCAGGCTGTGCTGCCTCTTCAAGCCTGTTGGCAATTGTGCTTTCTGATAATAGATTATCCTAGGTCATAGAAACGGAATCCAAATCTCAGTTTCTCGAAACTTTAGCTTATTTGGGTGGATTTTTAAGAATAGTATGTATACAGTACTCGCTGAAGAAGGGGATTTTGTGGTTGACTGGGAGCAGAATTAGATCAACAGTGAACATTTGTCAGGAATCCCATCTTACAGACTTTGATTATTAGAGAGAAATTGAGAAGTTTGGATTCAGCTCTTATGTTTCTCGAAGTCCTTGCTGTGAATCTGGAATGTCTTGATTTGGGGCCATTTTGATTTTCAGCATATCAAAATGAAAGATAGAATTACCAGAGAGCATCTTGTCTGTAAATTTTCATATTTCTTAGTACAGCCTCTTCCCCAGCTGTGCTTGCATTGTGCTTGAATTTTCCAGGGTCTCTAGAATGTGTGATTTTTTTTGAAAGATTGACTTCCTTCTGCGTCCATGCTTTTCAATCCTCTACAAAATGCACATATATCATATAAACACATTTTGAAAGATTGACTTCCTTCTGCATCCATGCTTTTCAATCCTTTACAAAATGCACATATATCATATAAACACAGGTAAAAAAACATTTTTGTGGGAGAAAGTTGCTGGTATCTGTTGATATAAATTTAGAATATATGCACAGAATTGATCAAAATGTTTATCTGGCTCATCTGAGTCACACTGCTATGACATGGAATAGGGAAAGTCAATAGGTTAGAAGTGAGGCAAGGCTTTTCAAACTCAATCTTCTGTGAACTGCAAGAGGCCAGCAGAGAAATACATTTGTAGCATGCCTTGGCAGCAGCATCAGAACTGAGAGTGTCAAGAGGGCTGCATTTGATTAAAAATTATCATGCCTGGCTGCTGACACACAGATTTCCTCCCTCCCCCCCCCAGTCTTAGTATTTTTCTCAGCTTTTTCTGAGTGTGAGTGTCCACACACACATAAAGGAGATCCTTTAAACAGAATTGAATCAAATAACTCTCATAATGTTTTTCCTTATTGCTAACATTTGTCACCTTGATGCATCTGTGAAGAGATGAGTTGAGACACAATGTGCTGTGAAATAACTGCTTGATGAATCAAAATGCGAGTTCAACATCAAGTGCCATGGTTAATATGATGCAAGCTTCCAGGTTAACAAATTCATAAATTGCCTTAGTACATATTTCCCTCCCTAAATTCAGCCCGTCCTTCCCTCCTAGAAGAATAATTGTCCTTGTTGCATTGTTTCTAGTTGAGATGTTGCTGTTACGCTAACAAGCCCAATTCATTTGGGCTCTGAAAATTGGGTTTTTCTTAACACATTACAACCTTCAAAAGTTTATAGTGCCAAGATGCAGGGTTCACAGGTATAGATTGGCACGAAGTGGGTGGGGGCCGTGTAGGCAAACATCAGCTGAGAATTTGGTCCATTGTTGTAGTTTTTGTATTGAATGTGTCTTTGGGGGACTGTACGTGGTAGGAGAGCCTCGTTGCTACTTGAGGTGTGAATATGCTTTTAGTGACTGTTTTTTCACAAGGTTATAAAATAATAAAAGCAAAATTGTATTTTTATTTTGATTTTTATGTTATCTAATTACAGTGGTTCTAGTTGGCCCTGAATCTATTTGTGTATATACCTTGCAATTTTTAATATCCTTTCTTTCTGTTACCTAACAGCTAGCATAAAATAGCTGGTTGAGTTCTTCAGATGAATGTTTTGTTTTCTGGCTTCGAAGGGAATCACTGACTTTTCTAATGAAACTGTTTTTACTGAAAAAGCCAAGCAAAACCACTCTTTCTTCTCTTTTTGCTTTCCTCTATAGGCTCCTTCATGATGGTGAACAGCTCCGGGCGGGCATCTGGGCAGAAAGCTCACTTGCTCTTGCCTACGCTGAAAGAAAATGACACGCATTGCATCGACTTCCACTATTACTTATCCAGCAGAGACCGTTCGAGTCCTGGCGCTCTGAATGTCTACGTGAAGGTGAATGGAGGACCACAGGGCAATCCCATATGGAACGTCTCAGGGGTTGTTACAGAAGGATGGGTGAAAGCAGAACTTGCCATCAGTACATTTTGGCCACATTTTTATCAGGTATGAGTTTGTAATGTTTTTCTCTTTTTTTCCTTTGAACATTTGGCTAGGTATGAGCTAAGCTATTGTTAGCAATAGGTATTCTGAAGATTAAATCCCCCTCTGAATTTTTCCTATCAGAACGAGTTTACATATAGCAGTTTTATAGCAAGAGGGTTATATAGGCACCTTGACATATTTCTTCCCGCTTCACACTTTTTCTTCAGTGGTCACAGAGTGATGGTTAGACTGCTGGGAGTCAAATTATTGGGAAGTTAAGACCCACTTGTTTATCATTAAATTGGCACATAAACAGCCTTGCATTGGCACTTTCCATGGCACTATGTAAATGTAAATACAACCGGGTGTCTAGATGTGTAACTGTATCTCCGCATAAATTTGCCTGAACTATTTTTGGCCCTTGGTTGGTTCCATAAGAAGGAACATTTGTTCACTCAGCTTCGCATCTGGACTTTTCCTGTGCCCGTATAAGGGGTGTAAGTACATAAGCTACTAATAAAATCTCATACCATGTTATCAACATGAGCATATTCTTCACCAGATCCTCCGTTCCTCTTCTTTTTAGCACTGCTTGTAACATAATTTTACTTTTCTGTTAGGAGATTTCTTTTTTTTAAAACAAGCACAAAGTTGAGGAATGTAATGGGTAAATTTTTTTTCAGTTATATTAATTTTACAGCTACTTGTTAGCTGTCCACTTAAAACTTCACGTGGGAACTTTGCAGTCATTGTTTTAGTTTTAATTAGATAAGATTGCACACAATGGACTCACATACTTCTTGTTAGGTGTTGAAAGCATTTTTGTCTCGTTTTATATTCAAGACAAAAAAAAAAGCCTGGGAGGTAATTGCACCCTAAACCTTGCAGGAAAAATACATATGATATTAATAAAAGACATGAGTGAGGTAAGAATTACCATAGAATAAACTATGAAAAGGCAGCAAATAGTCTGTGGGTAGAAAACAGCAGGTAGAAAAGCTTGCTTTTTTTTTTTCTTTTTTTGCTTCTAATAACTGGGTAGGAGGTCTATAAAATCTGAGCTGAAGTAGAATGCTTTAATGTTCTGCCTCTGAAAAAGAGTTGGGGATATCGGCAGAATACGTAGAGTACACTATGCAGGGTGAGAGGAAGGGATAAAGAGATGCAGATATGTGGAAAGTGGTGTTTTAAGGGCTGTGCACAACTTGTCACTTGTTCTGAAGTCATATTAAAGAGCTTATACTCCATTCATATTAACATGAACCTGGTCATGAACCAGAATTTACTTCATAGTAGGTGCTCCACAGAGATAAGAGACATGACCTTTCACCCAGATAATCAGTGCTTGCAAAACCTGGAAAAGACGGTCTGATCTCACACTAAGAGAGATCCTACTCTTAGATATACCAATAGTAGACTTCCTGAGCCTCACTTACTTCTTTTGCAAGTCCTTTTTGCAGGTCAAGTTTGCTTTTCCTGGGCAAAAAATCCTTTAAATCAAACAAGAATTTTTCACTGCAGCACAAAAATGAACAGATTGGAAGCCAGCAGTAACTGCCTAGGAATAGTTCCTTCCAAGAAAATGCAAGGATTTTCTTTTTTATTTTTTGATGAACGGTGGTGATGTTTCCTTCTGCTTATATTTATATTCTTATTCTTTAAGTGTGGCTTTTAAAATTTGAGATCTGTCCCACTATTATGGGGGATCTAATAGACTGATCTATCATCAGTCCCTGATTTTATAAACCAACTTCCGTTGATGGTCTGCAATCCTCTACATTTAATCAAGGTTTTAAAAAAAAAAAAAAGATAAAAGAAAACTTTAAGCTTGCAAAAGTTAAGAGGAAAACACAATGAAGGACTTAGACAAAATTATTGTTATTTCGCAGCCTAAAGTAACACTTCTGGCTAAAGGAGTCCAGAGGTGGCAGGATGACAAAAGCTTGGCTGTACTGTTGCCTAGGGAGTGTCTCATTTCACACTCACAATCTAGGATGTGCCATCGGAGTGTTATTTGTCAGCTTTAAATCAAAATTGCATGCCTACAGAACTCCTTGTACGCAAGAGGCCTGAAAGCATGTTCTGTATTTCAAAAGCACCGGGTAACACAGGAAAAAATAGGATTTTTCCTAAATAAATGAAATCTGCGTCAGGCAAAATGTGGATTATTCTCTTAATGCACAGAAACCACACCAGCTTGAATTGCAGTGTGCATCGAAAATTCAGTCAGGCAAAAAATCTCAAACTATCTGCCCTGGGTCTGAGGCTTCAACAAGTACTTTGAGCTTTGGAGATGTGACTAGTGGAAAACTAGTAACCAAGCCAATTGCCAGAGGTCGTGTTTTAGGCCTGGCAGTTCTGTGCAAGGGTCATATGAGTAATCTGGATCCAAAAGCACTCTGCTGAGATATAAACGTGGGGATGGTGGAGATTTATAATGTCTACCCTAGAGTTACTCGTACTTGGATTCCCAGCCTGCAAATGTTTTTAGTGTAGTGAGAAAAAGCCATAATAGTTCTTGGAGAAAGGTAATATGTGTAATCTTGAATTACTGCTTGCCATAAGGATGAACTTAGTCCCAGAATGCACCAAGGGCAGCACTAGAGTCTGCCAGGAAGAGTTTTTTTGATGTATAGCAAGGAACGTTATTGATCCATGCCTGAAGAAACCTGTTGTACCACAACAGATGAGCCAGGCTACGTTGCTAACACAGACATTGTTGGTATATAGCAGCAGTGAAACGTAGGATTGTTTATTGGTAAGGAAACATGAAATGACTTAGTATTTGCAGTTCTTGGGAGCATTTAAGAATGTTTTTTAAGAGTAAAGCTTTGCATTTTGTCATCTATATTAATTTCTGAGAAGTTCCTTAAACGTAAAGCATTGTTAAATGCCTGTGTCTCAACCATTGTACTGGTTGTACATTGGAAATGTACTACATTTCCAACTGATGTTAAAAGGACATGAGAGAGATTCAGTGTGAAATTTGCAGAACTGGGCCCCATAAACATGGATTCCTGCATTTTCCTCATGTTGGGTCTCAGTTCCCTCTTTTCAGGAAAACCTGGCTGCTTCTGTGCTTCGTGCTTTGATAGGGCTGAGATGCTGCAAAATACAGAAAGAGACAACAATGTGGAAGTTTGAACTGAGAGATAACAAGAATATCTGAGTGTAAAGCAGAACAGATGATAAAACACTTTGTCAAAACAATATTGTGTGAATTGAGAGGAACCCTCCACTCTTTTCAGTGGATTCTGCACCAGTGTGCATGGGTTTTTTAGGAGCTGACTCGGTTGTTACCAGCTTAAGTTACGTTGTGCTGTATTAATGACCCTGTACATGTCGAGAATTAACAGAAGACAATTCTCTGTGTATCGGTGCTTACTTTTGCCACGCACTAATAGCTAATGCCAATGCCTCGGAGAACTTTTCTTTCCAAGTTCTTGGCTTACAGGAAATTGAGAATTAGTTTATTGTGGCATATAGCTTCTCACAAATGCAAAACTAAAATAAGATTATGTAGCTGTAATGTTGCAGTTTAATTCAAGCCCGAAGGGAGTCACAGTAGTTGCTTACGTGACCTTCCCAGAAAGTGTAATTTTTATCATGAGTGACATTTCATTTCTAAAATAAATTATAATCTCCATACTAAGGACTTGCATTATACTCTTATTCTATACAGTCCCTAAAAAGCCTATCAAGAACCTTGATAACACAAAACACTTGTTGATGTTTTTTGGATTATTTTATCTTCCAGAGACTTGCTTCCTCCTATTGCTCCTTGGACAGCTTATTTTCTGTTCACCCTCCTCTGGAGTAGAACTTTGTTTCTACATCTTGTTAACACTTGAGCTTTTCTTAGTTTATATCTTTGCCTGTTAATTTTTGTGTTCTACCTGTTTCTATCCTATCTTTTTGCTAATGGACATATTTCAGAAGTTCTCACATTTGGATATGTTTTGAATTGGGGGAGCAGATCTTAGGAAGTCATGGAAACATGAGTAGAAACTACGTTCTGGAAGCCCAAATGCAAAGCAAAATGATTAACAGCAATTCTGTACTTATGAAGGACGTACTGGTCTACTTTCATAGCCAGGGCATGCAGTGATCAGCATTTGGACAGTTGAACCTTTTACTGTATTAAATCTTCTGATGAAGGAGATTAAAAAGAGTCTAAACAGTGACAGACTTGGAATACCAGCTTTTAATTAGAATGAAAATAAGTGTCGAGAACTGGCTTTAAGTAGTTAACTTTGTGTTCTAGTAATGAATTTTAGAGGTTACAAATTACTGAAATACTTTCTCCTCCGAAACAAGTAGCTGCACTGGAATACTGCTCTAACAGTAGTAACTGTGCCAACTGAACATGTTAATTAACTTTGTCCTTGAAAACATTATTGTATACTCATGCAAAAATGAGCAATTTAGTACACTGTGAACATTACTTTAGTAAGAGGGAATGAAACTGGGGACATCCCTTTCAAATGCGGAGGACAGCATCCATTACATCTCAACGCATTCATACTTTTTTTTAAATAGTAAAGTGTAGCACTTAATTCCTTTGGGAAGAGAATCACTAACTTGAGAGGTAGCATTATCAAGATGTTAAATAATCAGTCTGCATTTTTCTTTTTTTCTATTGCAGTTTAACATTTCTAAATTGTTTTAAATTTTGTTCCTCATAGAACATCTCAAGTTGGAAAGGACCCATAAGGATCATCGAGTCCATCTCCCTGCTCCTCACAGGACTACCTAAAACTAAACCATGTGACTAAAAGCGTTGTCCAGACATTCCATGGACTCTGGTGCCGTGACCACGTCCCTGGGGAGCCTGTTCCAGGGTCCGACCACCCTCTCAGTGAAGAACCTTTTCCTAATGTCCGATCTGAACTGCCCCTGATGCAGCTTCGTTCCATTTCCTATGGCTGGTCACCAGAGAGGAGATCAGCACCTCCCCCTCCGCTGCCCCCCTTGAGGTGTAGGCTGCGATGAGGGCACAGTCCACAACTCATGTCCTACTCTCCTTTAATTGTTGGGCAAACTGCACCATATTTAATACTATTTTCTCCTGAATTTTTAGTTAGTTTATTGGGCAGTAGTTAACATAGTTTTAATGATCTCTTTATCAGGTTTTTTTAGTTGGGGTTTTTTCTTCCGCACTGCCTATTTTCAGATAGCCTGCCGATTTTCAGGTAGCCTGTACATTTTCAGTAACAGGATACTTCAGATCAGGGCAGTTTTCCAGGTAAAATCACAAAGCCATAGGGAAGAATGAGATTTTTGTTCATCTGTAATTGAATATCTGTCTATTCGGACCCGAATTAGTGGAACACTTTCATTATCCAGGTACATAAATAAAATAGAAAGTGCTAGTTAGCGTACCATTAATGTAGAGAAATACTACACGTGGTTTTTAAGAATATTAATTCTCAGACCATGTTAGTTCAATCCAGGGAAAGGCAGGAACAACTTTATTGTACCTGAGAGAATCTTATTACAGTCCAGTAACTAGAATCCAGGGTCATCTGTTGCTCGTAATTTGCTTTCTAATGCTGCAATGACATGCATGCCAAATCAAGGTTTTCTCCAGAAGAGTCCATGCAGGGTTATTGATTCAATAAGAGAATTTTATCTCACATACAGCATTCTCCAACCTTCCGAGGCATACTAAGAATAAGATGTCAAATGTTGTCACTTAATGTTCTTGGACTGGTGCTTAAAGTGAATATAGGTGTGTATATGTACAGGGTATTTTTTGCTCTTCCAAATGAAAGAAGCGCATAGTTGTCTCTAATCCTAATGAACGTTGCTCTAACTTTTTGTTTTCCATATCAAACAGATTTTCAGTCTTTGGTATGCATGTACATACTGAATTGCCTCGGTATCCCTTCATTATTAATGATGGAAATGCCTTGAACGCCTCGGACATTGGAGTGAGAGCAGAATATAGTGACTGGCCAAATGACTAGTGTAGCTATTCTTTCTAAGAAAACTTTTTCTTATTTTGTATTTCAGGTGATATTTGAATCTGTCTCTTTGAAAGGACATCCAGGGTACATAGCTGTGGATGAAGTCAGAGTTCTCGCCCATCCATGCAGTGAGCACTCTTTGTTTTTCTAACTGTATCAATGTGTTGTATACCAGGCTTTGCAGTCTAAAGGAGTGATTTACCCAATTTGGTCAGCGCTAAAATGTTTTCTTGTATCCCTCTGAGACACCTAAAGACAATCAGCCTTGCATAATTAAATAACTTTGCAAGTTATGCAAAAGGCAAAACTGCTCTCAGTCCATAGCTAGTGCCAGGACATCTGTGGAAGCCTCTCTTCCTTTCTTGTTATGAGAATATAAACTGGATTGTTGTATTATTTCTGAATCATACTGCGGTAGAAAACAATCTAAAAAGCTTCTGATAATATCCTGTGTGGTTAACTTAAGAAAAGAATAAACAAACAAATTGTTTCAGTATTTCTTTGGTAAAGGACATATCCCAAAGGTCTCTCTCAAATAATGTTAAACCCACTCAGCATCCCCATAAAGATATTAAAAATAAATCTCATTCAGACAATACACTTGCCCAGGAGTAGAAACTAATGCAGGTTCATTACACTGTTCAAAAATATTAGTGCCATGTTTCTTCTATTGCAGCCATAATAATAAGCTTAGATTTTTTTTTTTCTCTCTTTAAAGAAACCTTGAGCCTCAATCATTGAGTCTGAACTTGTTTGGTTTCTCTATGCATCTACAGTGTGGCTTGAGGACTTTGTGTGTCTATATTGTGTGTGTAGTACACAGTTTCTTTTAAAGATTTTTTTTTCTTTAAACAGCCCCTCTCACTAGTTCATAGTTTTAGTAAGCCAGTGTCAGCTGCTCACAGAAAAATCGTGGATCGTATCGATGGAGTGAAATCAACTGGTTTTCTTGCAATACAGAATTTCAAAGAATAGCTGCCATTCGATGTGACAGACGTGGTTCTGCTCAAGTTTAACAGGACATATCTGATAACTGCAGTATGGTTAATTGCTGTTTAACTAAATTATATTTGTGTTTACCATGTGCTCATTGCTCAGGCCTTTGGGTGCATTTACTTCATTAAGAAATACTTACAATCTGTATTAACCAGATGTTGCTGATAACTGGCAGCATCCAAACAAATCCCCCAAATGGTCTGCGTGCGTTCCGTAGCATGTTGGGTGATGACTGATCCCTTTACTGGCAAAGAGGCCACTGAACAAACTATGGGGCAAAGCCTAGACAAGAAAGTTATGGGATTTAAAAAAGAGAGACAGGATGCTGTGTTACACCCCTGCTTCGTCAAGTATTTAAACTGATTTTAAATCAATTTCTCCAAGTATATGCAGGTCCCTCTTCAAAATTAAGTGCGTTCTTGGTGACTCAAAACTGAAATGATTCAGTTTACTCCATTTTGAATCAGTTTGCAACCTGCAGCATACAGAACTCATTATAAGCTGCAGGTTCTCTGCAATCTTTGTAAATGCTTCTCCTGTCTGATTCCCAGCATTGCTTTTGTTGTTCAGCAATGACAGCCACCAGTGTAAATGTCACCAGAGTGTGTTCCATTGACTGGTACAGGCTTTGCCCCTCATATTTGTTTTACAATTGTTATAACTCAAAACACAGGGACCATGAAGCTCCTGATGACCCTGGAGGTTACTCGAAATTACTGGTGTTTTTTCTTCATTTCTGTTTTACCTTCACCGATGACAGTATAGCAGACAAACCTAAGTATCAGCAAAAAAGCAGTGCAATGCCCCTAATGACACAGTAATGGAGAAAAATAAATATCTTCCTGGTGTTGCCTTTTTTTTTTGTCCTGTGAAGGAATGGACTGGAGTATCAATTTTCATTATGCTAAAAGCTCATTGACTGTGTGTGCATGAGCACTTGCAACCACAGGACCGCCCTGTGCTCTGGAAGCTGGGCAGACCAGAGGTCTAGGAGCCTGGTGTTGGTGTGACTGCACTCACCCAGGCTCTGCAGCTTCATATTTGGAGCTGGCTTGTATCTGCCCGCCTTAGGCTGCAGGCAGAAATTACTAGTATTAGCCTGCAAACATCACATAGTACATTCTGACTGTCACCCGGAGGTAGTTTCCCAGTAAACTTTGATGCATATTACTGATCCCCAGAAAGCACGATGGTACAGTGTCACTGTCTTTCAGGAGCTGTCAGCAAACTGAGCATGTGGTGAATGAGATACAGAAGCTAGATAAAAACATTTGGCACAGCGTATAGGCATGTGTTCTCTGTTCGGGTGTCTGTAGTAGACAAATACTTGTACGTCAAGCTTCATGCATGCAGACACAGATGCCCACAACCTTTTGAAGCTATTTGATTCCAATAGAAAAAAGATGGGTTGGTATGTCCTCTGAAATTATGTATTTCATCGGTGTCAAATCATACTAGAGAATGTAAAGATGAAGTTGAAAAAAATGACTTTTAGAGTCTCATAAGGCTGTTCAGTGTGTCCTACTAGAAGTTTTCAAATGGTGCACAAACTTTCTTCAGAAGGCCAGCAAGAGCTAAGTTCATTTAAAAGTGTCAGATTCACTACTGTAATCTTTTTTATTTTCTTGTTAGTTTACTTACAGAGGTAAATGAGTTCGGTATTTAGTCAAAAAGATAATCCTCTGATCTAGTTCCTTTGTGAACAAATGTGATGTCTGCATTTTAATATCAGTGGTTTAATATTGAATTAATACTGAATTTAGGATCAGCAAAACACTGATATCAGTGATCTTAAACTAATACAGTGATACAATACTGTCAGTTATATGAATATTTCATTTAATATCTGATTTGATATTAATGACACATTATTATTCTAAAGGTCTAGGATGTATTTGATAGTCAATAAAATAAAAAGGAAAAAAAGACCTTTGTGAAAATTTGGTTTGGGTCAGTCATGCTTGACAAGCTCAGAAGCATTTGATTTTTTTTTTTAACCTTTTTAGAAACACAGTTTTCTGAAGAAAGGAAATTACTCAATTACTCTTTATAGCAAGCAGTAAGAAATTGTGCTGATGACCATGGACTTGTGTTGTGATTTGATCTGTGTTTTTAGATGTGCCAGAGCTCTGTATGATCCCTTAGGCCATCCTTTGTCAGATTGATCATCCACCTCACTCTGCAGTGAATAGCTAAATACTGAAGGACAGCTTTATTTTGCAAAATCACTTTGTCAAGGATAGGCCCTAATGCTTTGCTGAGTGTTTATATCTGTGTTGGTGTAACACGGTCAATTACTGCCTTGCTCTACCCTTGCAATACTTTGCATCTTTTGTTAGGAAAAGCACCTCATTTCCTACGACTTCAGAACGTGGAAGTCAATGTGGGACAGAACGCGACATTCCAGTGCATTGCTGGGGGGAAGTGGTCACAGCATGACAAACTCTGGCTCCAGGTAAAGTAATGCAGGGGTTTTTGTGGTGGGTTTTTTTGTTTGGTTTTGGTTTGGGTTTTTTTTTAATTTTATTTTTTCAAGTAAAATAAGTAGATAGAGAAATACTGGGTGGTGGGGCAAAATCTTTTCATCAAGATCCTTTGAGAACTGCCTTAAATTGCTTCTAGGTGAGAGTTTAAGGTGACAACGTACAGAATCATGACACAGAAAATGAAAAAATGGCCAGTGAGAGCAAAATTTTGGTTTCAAACAAATGCCCATGCACCTGTAAGCACTCAGTCATAAAGCAGAAGAGACAGAACAAGTGGAGTAGTTGTTCACGTCTGCTTAATTATGCTATCTTCTTTCCCCTCACCCTCCAAAAATGTCCTCAGCCCAGAGTCAGTGGCAATATGTTAAGAAGGAAACCTACTCTAAGGTCTGAGATTGCTACCTGAATGGTGAAAACAGGCAAAAACCAGTTTGTACCCACTGTTTTTCTTCCTCCCAGTTTCCCTTGGCTGCATTGATAGCAGATTGTTCCGTTTAGTCAGTCATTAAAAGACCAAAACATTCCCTCTCTTAATGTCTATATTTTCACCCTACTGGTTGGTCTTGAAAGACTGGGTCGTGCCATTCAGGTGGGTAGAGTAACAGCCTTAACTCATTTTCAGTTCTAGAATTAGAAATGGAACATATAGTAAACTGAAGATGTGGAGCGCATGTTTCCCAGTGAAGGGCAAAATTATTTCTTCTGCCCTTTGAAGTGCTCGGATATGTGGAGTCCCAACATTACCATGCTCTATACATAGGACTCTTCTAGCGGCTTTTAAAATAGTTGAGCTCTTCGCTGCTTCTAAAATTCTCTGCCATTAAACACCTAATGTCCCAAACAAGTCAAGAGGATTCTCTTGCTATATGTACTGTGCATGTACGTAGGACCAACATAAACTTTCAGAACACGTAAGACAGTCAACAGTTTTTATTCTCAGCTTGGACTGATGTGACTGAGGGCCTGACCCACCCCATATTTGTAGCATATGAAGGAGACAAGAATGGCCTTTGTCATGGTTGCTATGGCATTTGTAGTCAAATAACTAGCAGATTTTCTCAAACTTTTTTATTTTAATAAAATTTTAAAATAACAGTTTCAAACCTAGTTTAAATACTAGGGGAGGAATTGGTTTACCTAATCATAAAAATAAAAATTAGTACTGGGAAAAAGGCTTGAGTTTGGTGAGAAACGTAGTCGGCATCATGTAAAAATGCCTTGACAGTCACTTTAATTGTACTCTCATCACAGCTGTTCTCCTAAAAATTACATTTTGATCTAAAATTTTATTAACCTGTGATGTATTTTTAGCATCCACTGAGATATATTTTTGGCTTATTCTTTACCTTTTTTGAGTTCTTTCAGTGAAATCTTTGAACAGTTATGACTAGACGTGTGTAAAAACGCTTCTGACCTGAAGCAGAACGAACGTTTTCCTGTGAGAACCAGGGATTTGGGAGGAAATCGTTATTGTTGCTAGTGGAAACCTGTTTTGCATTCTCTAAAATTGAAACATTTAATGAAAATAGCCTTGGAAACACCCCCAAAAACCAATTACTGGAAATCGGCAAAACAGCAGTGTATTTTCCTTTGAAACTCCTAATAAACTAGGCCAACTGAGCAAGTTCAGGTGTTTATGCTGTGGAGAACTTCTATATCTAGCTAATTCTTCATCTGTCCCTTTTCCAGTTGGGAAAATGTAGTCTGGCATTGGTAGAGAGGATTACTGAGGAATATTGGACATACAAGGATGTCTGCTCATCCAAACGATTTATTTAAATTGGTCCAGAATCAAAGTTTTACATCTGAAAATGCCAAATTTATAAAATCTGTTCATTTGTAGCATTTTCCCAGGTGTACCAAATCCATTCATTTGTAGTATTTTCATATCCTAGCCAGGCCTCTAAATATACCGTGTACAATTGCATAGTCTGAACCATCACTCTCCAGCCTTTTCAATACATACAACACGTCAAATGCCCAAATATGTTTTAAAAATTAAATAGGCAAGAAAACTTAAATATACGTGTAAGAATATTTAAGCCCGAGTTCATACAACCCTGTAAATTTTTCAGGGGTATGGCTAGCAGTCTTTTCTTGAAAAATTGTGCCTGTATAAAATGTAACCTAGTGATCTGAACGTGAAGGTCTGAACAACGTTAAGAAGCATAACAAAGAATGAATTACATATGGATGCATAATCTGTGTGTTGTCTTAACTTAGATTATTTTTGTCTGCCTTTACAGCAGTGGAATGGAAGGGACACAGCATTAATGGTCACTCGAGTGGTCAACCATAGACGTTTTTCTGCTACTGTCAGCGTAGCTGACACCTCTCAGCGCAGTATCAGCAAGTACCGATGCGTCATTCGTTCAGATGGTGGATCTGGAGTTTCGAATTATGCAGAATTAATAGTGAAAGGTAGGTTGCACTGAAGCAGCAGGTTTATGCAAGATGAGTATTTCCTCCCAGATGGCATCTACGTATAAAAATTGACATCCTGTTGGACCTTCTTCTTTCATTCATATTAAATTTAAGTAGGAAAAAAGGGTAAAAGTGACATGAATTCCAATAGTTTTCTTAAAACAAATATTTGAATCGAAACTTCGTCTGCACACAGCCCTCTTCATTAGCTTTTGTAGTAATGCATAGTAGCTATGGATACTTTTAATGTAGTCAGCTAAACAGTTTGTCTGTCAGTCAGCTTCATCTGCCTTCCTTTACAGTATTTCATCAGGCATCGATAATCTTGTGATGGAGCACTGAATGTCAGAAGAGTCTGCTCAAGGCTGCTGGGAGTAAATGACGGGCTTGATTCTGCTGATGTCCCGAAGTACACAGTAGAAACATCAGTAGTTCTTGAAGGATGCTAGGGTTTTAGCCCTGTTACTTACTGTGATTCAAGAGCTGATACTGTGCCTGACACACGCAAGATGTGTCTTAATCTTACCTCCATGAGACATGCAGTAAAGTGCTATTTACTGTGCTGTTTTTTTTTTCTTTTTAACTTACCCTGAGCTGCTCCACAGGGATGCGCGCTGCCTCTCAGGTGGAGAAATCAGAAGGTGGCTAAGTTGCTCCTGATACATTCTGTGTTTGGGGTTGGGGTGACGTCAAATGGGAGGAGTATGGGTCTGCTTGCCGAGTATAATTTTATTGATCTAAATGTTTCACTTTTCTGTGAAAATGGAGGGCTGCTGTAGAAACGAGATCACTTTTGTCCACTGTAGTACTTTCTGCCAACTTACTCTGCCATTTGATGATCAGTATGCTGATACGTTCACAATGCCTTAAATATAGAGCGTTGCGTGGTGCAGATATTTAGACTACACAGATCATGAAGAGAATGTTCCTATCGGTTGCCAGGTGCTTTTAATTCCCACTCGGTGATCTTGCATCTTGTTCAAATCCGGAGGAATTAATTCATGATTAAAATGGAATTGAGTTGCCAGGAGTAGCATATCTAGCTAAAATAGAGGAAAGGCAATCTTCCAGAGCGACCAAATATCAGAATATGCAAAGTTGAGTAGGTGCCTGACACTTTCGTGTTCAACAATATAAGAAGGGAAGAAATAGAAGAATAAGTTATAAACATGAACGGTTGGATGTCCACCAGGAGAGACGATAGATTCATTGCTGGATTACTTGGGCAGACACCTAGCTAGAAGAAATTTTAGGAGGGTAATATTGTTATGGGGAGGTACACTCCTCTGCTCCTTGCTCCTGTTTAGTAAGCAGGTAAGGTTAAGTGGTTCATTTGAGGTTAGTTTGATGCAGCAGTGTGACACACTGGGATTGCATGGATGAGTGCTTCCAAACAGTCTGACTAATTTTAGTGTGGATAATAGCAAATTTGTAATGCAGGCACACAGGCTGAAATGAAAGCAAATTGGAATTGTTTAATTCTGAAGAGATGTTTATTGAATTGCAATAATGTACTTGGGTATACATTAAATTAGTCTGTAATTGAAGTTTTGCTCAATTAATAGTCCTGCCCCTAAACCCACTAAATCCAAGCTAAGACTCTCCTTCTCATGTGCTTTGTCTTGATCAGTGGAACATAAAATCATAGGGGATTTCTTCAACAAAGGTTAAGGTTTAAAAGTGTATCTGTGTATCTTTTTAATGTAAAGATCTATTTGCTTCCCTATGCATAAGATGTTTTATTGTAGCATTGAGAAACGAAAGAGTAATTTACATTTCTCAATATTGAATTATAATATTTGGTAGACACAGAAAGAGAGATTTTGCTTTGAAATACATGTACTTCTACACCCTCAGTTGGAACAATAGATACCTATTTCAGCAAAGGAAATGATCAATGAAATTAAACATGCACGACCTTCTGCCGCCCCCCCAAGTCCTCCCCTTACTTGTCTATGTGGACATCTTTACTAAGAAAGTGTATTATTATAAAGTTATTAGTGGAAATCTTATACAAAAGATCATAACTTTATTAGTTTCAAATTATTACAGTATATTTAGTGGCAGGAGATACCTTTTTAGTACTGTGAAAATGCTTTTCAGTAGAGCTGTTTGCTGTCTATGCTAATACCTTTCTGTCTTCTGACTGTTGCAAGGCTTGTATAAATGACAATACATTTATTCTTCTCTTTGCACTCTAGAATCATAATAGTCAAACCTTTCATTTCCATCTGTACACCTTACCATCCTTTGGTGCTCCAGTGGAAATAGCTCTTCTCTATTTCTTATCTCTCACTGTTGCCCATATAGTAATTTAATACAATTTTGTACAGGGTTGTTTTCAAAAAACCCAGAGATTCTACGTCTTGTTGTACTGATTGCATACGAATGGAATGCTTCTTGTGTGTAATTTTCTTTTAAGTAAAAGCTGCATGGCAGTTACTCATATTCTGAACTAAATGTAGGTTTTCCTTGTGTAAAGATTGTTTAAAATACTGTGGAAATTGGCTGGCATCTTATCATTTAAGGTATGTATTAATGATAGTGTCCTTCCAGGACACCTGTCACATTAGGTAAGGTTGGGAATAACATTTTAAACTCTGTGTGTGTATGGAGGTTTGTTTGCAATTGTTTTTTTTCCTGATCCCTTTCAGATATTCTGGATGCCTAAATTAATTACTCAATACGCGGTGGGAATCCATGGAGAGCTGATAAAGAGGGACTATTACAGCATCTATAACCTATTTTTCATGAGCCAATTTTTCTGAGATTTTCACTTTCCAGGAAGTCCCTCAAAATCATTTTGTTTCTGCCTGATGCAAATTCTTTTAAGGCTCGTGGCATTTTCTTAGGGTGTGTTCTGCTACTACAGGGTTAGGAGTACTCAACAAAGCCCCTCTACAGACCTCCAAGGGTATGTTGTAGTTCTCTTCAGTTTTGTCTTAGTTGATTTTCAAAGTGTTCGGTTAGTCAACATGGATGAAAAACAGTCTGTCTCTTAACGGAGTGGCTTTCTGTCATCCTTGTGATATTTGGGACAGCTCATCTTTCAGCAGTCACTCTTTTTTTGAGGTTTTTAGACGTGAGAAGCTGATGCCTTCAGTGACACCAGAGGGAGAGGTGGTTTCTTTTTCAGAGTTGCTTACTATTTTTTCTCTGGGTCTTTTCTGGAATGATACTTGTCACTGTAATTGCACTGTTTATTAACTCACCAGGTACACAGTGGAAACTGCTCTAGTGATCTGAGTCTTTTCCTCATAGTATACACTGGAATTTAAAAAAAAAAAACAAACACAAAACAAAACAAACACATACACAAACACCAAACAAAAAACCACAACAAAAAAAACCCTGTCAAGTTATCAGAGTTGAGATACTCAAGTGTGAAAAGCATGCTAAATAATTAGACATTTAAATAAATGTAAGCTTCTCCAGTATTAAATATACTGTGCAAATTCCAGATTCACAATTACAAGGCAGACTCATCAAGGAAAACCTCTACAGGTATTTTGACTATCTCAGTATTTATTATTGGAGCTGTGTCCAGAATAGTTTCAGCTAATTATGTTTAACAGCAGGAAGTCCTATTAGGAGAAAGAGCTTTCTGGAGCTTAAAAGTAGTAAGAAATAAAAGCATCAGTGTTCTACAGCTGAGCCTGATCTTGGGCTGGAGCTGGCCCTAGAAATGTTGCTTCAGGCCCTCCATAGGTTTCCTTGAATAAAACAAGTGCAGTGTAGGTATGAAAGTATATAATATGGTGTTACACATGTACTCTAGAATAGAGCTTGTTCCTGGGATAAAAATATAACTGCCTTCAACGTAGTTGTTTAAGATGCTCACAAACTCCAGCGTCTTTCACTTCATATAAAGCAATTACTGGGAAGGGTGGTGGATATGAAAAAGATTCTTCAAAGTTTTTGTTTGTTTTGTTTGTTGTTTTTTTAATCTGTTTTCATGCCTGATGCATGGATAGTTCTATACCCCAAGGTATTCATGCCAAAAGTACACATTAAAACTAACATAATATCCTTGCCATCATGGGGTAATATAACTGCTGTTTCTGTGGCGGTACTCAAGTCCCCATACTTCACTCAGGAGATTGGGCGTGTTGATATGAAAAGTAGGCGCTGTACTGCAACTTTTGCCATCAGGGTGGCTAGAAGACGGAGTCCATTCCCTCCCTTGGAACCATTTAGGAGATAAGCTCAGCTGTGGTATATATGAGTTTTAGATTTTACTGTTAAAGTATTTTTTTCTAGTATGCATTAATAAGTTCAGATAGGAATTTTCCTGCCTTCCAGCTAGTTATCAGACTCATCCAGATCTCAGAAATTGCAGGGTAAATTTGAAATCATCTGCCTGAATAATGCACGTTAATCAAGGTCCTCAAAGTTATCACCTTGTGAACAGGAGAAAGTCTCTTGCTGGCGCTACCAACAGTATCAGTAAAGCTGTGATAATGAGGGTTCCTCTCAGGCTGCATGCTATCTCTTTCTCTATTTTTTCCAGTTTACACAAATAGATTCAGTCTGCAAAATTTACATGTACCGTACCATGAGAAGTTAGGTAGGGATTTGATAAAACATATAATGATGTTGCTCTTTTGAACGCTACACCTGCACAGAATGGGTTTTGTGTGTGTGTGCATGCGAACCATTTATGAAGGTTATGCTGGCTTTGAAATTACCGAACAAGGGAGAATGGCTTTGTGATTGTAGGGTGTCTGAAAAAGCCACTTACATTCCTTTATTTCTTTGCAGTCACAGTGGTGTAGGGAATGTAATACTCCCTTCCATGGTGTTCGCATCTGGCTGGTAATTACTTGAACTTGTCGTTGCTCTGTTTAATCGTCTGGTTCGGTGTAGTCCAATAGCAGTTGCTTTAACTCAGTTTTAATCATTAGGTGGGTGTGTGGTGAGAAAAAGAGAGGCAGAGATTAGAAACACTCATTCACTCTCACCAAGAGCTTTAACTCCACTTTCTCTTCTTTCAGTCCAACTTAATATCTTTCTGTGAAGTGGATGGGGGAGATTTGAAGACAAAGCCATTGTTTTGTGGAAATCGGCACTTAGTATGAACGATATGTGTTCTTTCAAAAGGAAACATTTCCTTCTCCTTCTTTTTAACCTCCAAAATAGAACTGGGAAATGAAGCCATTTCCTTGAGAGCTGATTAATGTATACTTTATATACAGGATCCAATTTTCAGAACTGCACCAAGCGCCACGCAGACTTGCAGTCATGTTCCAGCATGTGCATTCCTTGTTTCTCATGTTTACATTAGTCAACAAGGTGTAAATTAGAATAAGCGTATCCAGGAAGAATACAAAGCTACAGCTGGGGTACAAGGAAAGTTCGTAAACTAATGGTGTATTGACAATTCAGTCTATATTTTTCCCAACTTTTAATATCTCTTTCTTCAGAGCCCTTCTGTTTCTGTGTAAAACGAGCAGGGAGTACTGTCTTAAACTTTATCTTGATTGTAGCCACTTGGGAAATTATAATGGCTTTCCTATCACACCACTGAGCTGAGTTTCAGGAATTTCTTGAAAGATTAATGGTGTGCAGCATTTGTGGGGTTTTGTTTGGTTTGGGTTTTTTGTTTGTTTTTCTTCCTGAGGCAAATGTAAGTCCAAGAGTTCTGGTTTTATTCTGACTGAAACTTCACTTGAGACTGGTAGAGAGGTAGGCATGGGATGATTTTCCTTGGACTTGTTTTTAATGTATAGATTTCTAAGTATGATGTTGCTGACGATGTATAAAGTTCTTGACTAAATACAAGGTATAAATGCGATGATAAATGGAGAAAGATTAAGGAACAGTCTTTTTGAAGCAGAAGGGAATCAAGTAAATACCCTTCAGTTTTCCAAGGATGAAGAGTGTTATGGAAAGCTGTTTCTTTCTTCCTTGTTTGTGGAATTGTCTCCAGCCTCCCTGATGCGTCTTGGGTACCGGTTGTTGCTGTGGCGTGGTGAGCAGACTGCTCATGTCAACTGCGGTTCTGCTGACTGCAAGTCATGGGGGAAGGAGTCCTCACTGGTCTTAGAGAAAGCTCTAATAGCTAGTAGTACTGAGGAGGTATCTCAGGGTTATATTCTTCTCTCTCTCTCAAGACTCTAAGAAATAGCTTTTCCTTACATGAGGGTGTGATTAACTTGGTAAAGATTTGGGGTTTTTTATTTATCTTTAATTGCAGTTACTTGAACTGAGTAACTGCAAGATTCCCTGGGGGAGAAGGGAGCTTTCTTGCTGCTTTGGTTAGTAACTGTCTTTCGTACTTTATTCGTGTCATGTTCCTTCTTACCTCCATTCAAAGGGAACAGAGGGAATCTCCAAAGAACAAAAATAATGAAAGGGAAAGCATCACTGTGTGGTAGGCCACCTCCTTTCTCTAGACTCTCTCTGCTTTCCTTGACTTTTCCGTGAACTTGTAGGGTAGACCTCTGTAGGAAAGGTGATAAGCCTTGTTCTCTCATCTGCAGTTCTGAGGTGCCTTATCCCATCAGACAATATAAAGGAGAAAATGGGCATCAAAGTCTAAATAAGCTGACTTGTCAAAGCATCCTCAATCCTAAAATGTTAAAAATGCTTCAATAATTTATATTAAATTTTGGTCTTCAGATAAAAGATATGATCCAAAAATTAGTGGAAATAGGATGTTATTTATTGGTGTGTATTCCAGTAAACCATACCTACCTATTAACTTCCTATTTTAGAGAAAGGTCCCAACAAACAGCGCAGCTGGTGGAAGTGGGGATGCTGGCAAAACACAAATGAATGTGTTTCAGCCTGCCTAGGATTACGCTTATGTTTGAAAAGTATGGACAAGGTAATTTCACATATTTCATGCTGTCTTGCATCTTGCAGAAAGATAGCAGTAATGTGACTTTCTAGTATATTGCTGCTGGGTAAAGAGTGTTAACTATTAACTCGAGTTCTTGCGTTTCCAATACTGGAGGCTTCCATTGTGCTGTAGTATCCATTTGTCAATCTACAGAGTCTTGCGACTACCAGTTCTCATTTATTTATTTTTAGAAGGAAGGGAGAAGTAGCAGTTACTTGGCCCGTATTACTTCTCCTCCCCATTAGCTTTCTAGAGTGTTTGCCAAGGGTAGTCAAAATACAGAATTAACACTTCATATCACTTTTTCTCCAACCTGTGCTGCTGTTTCTAGTAGGGTGTGTTCCTGCTAGATTATCCCTATGGTTTACATCCTGTGGTTGGAACTCTCAGCCTTTTCAGTTTCTGGTTAAAATTATCAAGAAGGTTTAAGGCAACTGCACAGAAATGAATTCAGGACTGTCGATGCTCAGAAAAGAGCATCAAATACTAAGGACGTATCCTGAATGCCTTTGCTAATTGGAAACTTTCTTGCAGTGGATAGGTTGGTAACTCAGACCACCAGATGTGTGCCATTGTAAAATGTGTCTGGCAGCTTTTCATTGTTCTTTGTTTCTTTTTAATGTGCAAATTTTCATGCAAGTTGATTGCTAATGATGCTCATGTGACATTACAATTCAAAATTACGCTTTTTTTTTGCTTATGCCTTAACTAAAAGATTTAGCAGAAAAGATGAGCCGCGTACATTGTTAACTCTCTTCTGCTCATCTTTCTTCTGCCTGTTTAATTGTAGGGAAGTTATTAATGGGCTTCTCCTGGAAAATAGAATCTAAAGCTGTTCTTATTTACCCACCCTGTGGTTACAATCCTGTTAAATGCTTTTAAGTCAAGAGAAGTCCCTTGAAGTATCATCTGTCACCATACTTGGATGTTGGTGAAGAGTCTGGTATGATTTAGGCATACTTGGACACTTGTGAGATATAATTGTTGGGTACGAGCTGTTATCTCAGCAGGAAAGATATCCTTTTCATATAAAAATATTACTTCTGTTGCAGCGGAAAAAAAACACTAAAAAAGTAGTGCTTTACTTAACATGAAATGCAGGCAAGGATGCATCAGATTTCTTAGTATGAAAGAATGATCACTAATATGACAGCCTTTAAGAATAAACCAGCAAAACAAAGAGTGTATTTACGATACAGTGAGACCTATAGATCCCATCCGTATAAGAGAAACAAATTAATTTCCAATGAAAGGAGTAGACTGTTTCTGTAGATGCAAATGCCTCAGATCAACGTGATTATTGGAACTTTTTTTGCAGCGGTAGACACAGTGTAAAGAAGCGTAGTTACTGATCTCTTTCAAAAATGCGGTAGTTATTGCAGCTTTCTGCAAAGGTATTGTATTTGTTGTAGGACGACTGAACTAAGAAGTTCAAAATCACCTGTGGAAGGGACAGTTTCTGTCCTGAGCAAGATGCTAATGAATTCCCCAGCCATCTTTGTCTTGATTTAAGCTGTACTCTTTGTTGGCAGCGTACTGTGAATCTGCTTAGTGCATAGTTGGGTTTCTTAGGATGTGTGAAATGTGTGCCCAGCTTTTATATTTATTGTTTTAAAAAAATTTGCAAAGCAAGAGGTAGAACAGTTAAAAGCAATATGTTGGCTCCCAGCGATCTGTGCTGAAGACCACCTTACCTTGATTTATTTTACTTAGCTTTTTTCCCTTTGTACATCTTGAACCACCTTTGATTGTGTTGGGGTCTAATGCTTTCTTAAACAATCTCTCTACATGTGCCGTACTCAGCCTTCTTACAGACCTCCAGGTCTGTGCGTTGCACACACCCTTCTACCTCCTTTTCTTTTGAGCATACCACTACATATGCTGCAACTGATCTACTGTACGGGCACTTGTTAAACTACTCTGCTGGGTTTGGAGGTTGACATTTACAAGCTGAAGCTCTAATCCTAAGGTGAAGAAGGTTGCAAGTTTTGGAGGAAAGAAGGACAGATCTTTGTAAACAGTGAATGGTTGAGTTCAGAGCTAAGGATATTAGCAGTATAGCAGCTCCAGAATCTTTTTAGCTTCAGAGCTAGAGATGACAAAAGTCTTTTGAAGTCTGTTAGCAGTGCTGAACGGAGGCTGTTCAGCAAGCTTGTGTTAGGTATTCAGGTGAATGGGGTTTTTAAAGTTTGTGTAGCATTTACCTCTAAATGATGGAGCTGAACTGCTTTGCTTTCAAAGCCAGTATAACTGAACTCCAGGGAGATGCTGGGTGTTGGTTATGTTTGCATTTGTCCTATCTGAATGAAGAGACTGAAGGGCATGTTTCTGTGTTAAGGAAAGAACGATCACTTTGAAGTTAGTTCCCCACTCAACTGTGAGATTATTTGAGTCAGGAAAATAGCCAAAATTGCAGGTTTGAATTGAGATTTTGCAGTCCTCCTTCTCCATCTCTACCCAATTGAAGAATGCCTCATTTTCCTGAGCAAATAGTTTCCCAGCATCCGTTCTAGCTGTAAGATGATGAAATACACTTCTCATAGAATCACCGCCCTAAAATCTGTTGTGCTGTTTTTTAGCTTTGATCTGTTGTGTTAATCTTCTGCTATGTTAAATACCACCGTTTGTTCCCCTCTTTTACTGGGGCTGGGACACTTGTTCAGATCACATCCTCAGTGTTACCCCTGTCCTGCTGTGACTTTTAAAGAATGCTTTAGATCTAAGAGCAGAAGCCTGCTGAGCAGCAGTTAAATAGGGTGATGATTACAGCAAGCCCTGCCACTATTTTAATCATTAGCCTATGAATTTGAGAAGAGAAAAATATAATATGATGTTTCCTAGCTCTCTACAGTCCATACTGCCTGCTGAACAGCTATGCTGTAACACCTTCAAGGTGGACCATGTAAAACTCTGGCTTGGCTTATTCATAGACCTCCCCTAGTGTTGCTGATTTTTCTAACTTTCCTTTTATCGTGTATAATTTCAACTGCAGCATTGTGCTCTGCTGTGCTGCACAAATGTGCAAAACCCCCTCTCTGAAACAAAGTTATTCCAGTCCTCTTTCTTCTTTTTTTAATCAGGTTTCTCTCCAATGCATCTCTTGCCTCTCTCTCTCAGCAGGAAACTTTCCATCAGTGCTTGTTTGTGTGTGAGGAAGATGCAAATAGCTGCAAGACTTAGGCTATCTCTCTTTGGATCCTATAAATCGGGCTTTGCATATGCTTTACTGTCCTACTTATTAGCCTGCAGCAAATACTAAATTACATGACAGGCTAAAACTTACAAACTGTTTGTTCCCTCAGCAGGATACAGACACAAATTAAAATGGAAGAGGTTTGGATTGCTTAATTCCTTAATTTTCTCTTTTCTTTCCTTCATATTATGGCAAATGTTTCTTTTGTTACTGCTGCTGCTTATGAGTTTTTGACTGACCCTTGTGAACACTGCTGACCATATCATATTGCCTTTTAATCAGCAGTGTGGTATTATTCAGTCTTCTGACCCAGGTTGCTCACTAAATAGTGATTTGTCAATATTTTCCATGATTTTGAGGTTGAAATTCTAAATATAAGCACTTCTGTGCTTGCTCTTACATTGTTTTCTACCATCTCCCTTCTACTTAACCTTACCGCTGTTACATACCTTTCCTCTACTTGATGAATCTTGCAAATCATTTACTTTTGTTTGCCTTGTGTCAGGGATATGGTACTTTAGGGATGACCAAGAATTTTGGTACATTGGGTTCGTTGCCTATTGGTTAGGCCATTCAGAGCATGTGGCAATCACTTAGCTTGTGGAAAGTTTTATGATTATTATTGTAGTCATAAACCCACATGCTCTTGAGAACTGAAATCTTGTAGGGGAAAAGTGTTTTGTATAAATTTCTATATATCTAACTATAAGAAGTCCTCAGTGTAATACTTTTTCAGTAATTTCTTTTTCAGGATTTAAAATTGGGGATGTTCACTTGATGCCAATATTAAATTATGCATTCAAAGTTCTGAAAGCGTGAGTCTTGATTTTGTAAGTGGCGTCTGACAATTGAGTGCTCTGTTTATTTTCTACTGCCTACTAAGAAAGGACGGGACTACATTAAAAGCTGTATGAATCAGGTGACACATGTTGAAGGCAGACAAGGCTTAACTCCTCTATCTAGAATTGAATTGCACGCTGACAGTAATTAGCAAAAATACATTCTTTGTCTCCACGATACCACCTTTTCACCATATGCATGGTCCTCTCCAAAGCTCTGCCAATTCGATACAATTTAGCATTACTTAACACTGCATTTAGTCAAGGAGACTGAGGAAACTCATTCTGATATAGATTATCCTCAAATTCACCATAATTCCTTTTTATGTCATCTTCTTGGAATCACAGTACTGTTATAGTCTTTGCAATAGGATTATAAGTATTTCCTGAGCAAAAGGAAATTTTAATACTCTTCATTAAAGCTGTGATAGTTTCAGTAGGAACTAGACTATTTTCTCTTCCAAGATTTACTTTCAAAATAGAGGATCTGAATTTTCTGCATGCCTCAGCCCCAGGTGAAGCAGTTCTATACTCATAAGGAAGTTTTATTGTTTTTCATGTATCTCATCTCACTTACAGATGTAATGACAGAAAGAAAAAATGTTTAATCTAATTTGACCTTTTGCAATATGCCAGCCATAGAATTTACAAGTCATTCTTGCATCATGTGCAATACCGTATGAATAATGCAGAATAGTTTTCAAAAGAGATTGGTCATGATTAAAAGTTTTTAAATTATAGAAAATCTCAACAGCCTTAGGTAAGCTTTTTAAATACTTAATTATCTTCACTGCTTACTCTCTATACCTTATTCCAGTCAAATGTTTCCAGCTTTTGCATCTAACAGTCAGATCTTAAGTCTTTCTGCTAAATATAATAGAACTTGACGTATTGAATGTTTTGGTGTTGTGTAGGAACTTGTATTGACCATGATCTTGGCTTTGTTTGGTTAACTTACGTAAGTGTCTCAAGTGTCTTTGCAAGGTCCCTTGTTCTGTTGAAGCGCTGCTATCAGTTCTGGGGAAGGTATCTCAAACTAGACTTTCACATATATTTGTGAAACATTCTTTTTGTTTCCACGATGAATACTTTTGCTTATTGTGTTTGTTCTCTTTCTTGCTATGAAATGGGAAACTTTTAAGCACGTAGATTTTTTTTTTTTTTTTCTCCAATTCTAACACAAGCCTCTGTAGCAGTGACAAAGAAAGGAACTATAAACATGTACTACATGCTTAAGAAAAAGCAGTTTTCACACAGAATGTTTCAGATTGTTTCATGTGGCAGGAGACTGTAATTGCCTACGTGATGAATTTCTGGACTCAATACAGTAACAAATAATAAGTGTATTAATAAGTAAGTGTACTGGATGTCTCAAAGAATGGCTAATGGAGACTTGATGGAAGTTGGTTGGTTTTCAGTTCAGATGTGGTAAAACTTAACATCATTTTTTTTTATCAGACAGCCTTTTGGTGTCTGTCACAAAAAGAAAAAAAGAAATGTCTTGAGCCCCCCCAAAAGGCATTTCTGTGTCTCAGAAAAGCTTTCATAATTGGGACATGCAAGTATTTTTCTGTGTGCACTAACACCAAATTTCTAACACTGCCTGCGTACCGTGAAGGCTGAACTTGTTCCATAGTATCAAGATGTGTTCCCTGGCATGTTAGATTTGAGATAGTTTGAGGAGATATGGGGGCTCTTGCACACCTACTTGTCCCTAGCCTTTGGATCAGTGCATGAGTGCCTCGGGAACCGTGTGCTGTTTTATCAACATTGAACTGGCTAGCAAAAACGTGAGCAAAAGGATAAACGAAGTGATATTGTCTGTGGCCTTCTTGCTCTCATAGCTGTGAACTCTTTGTTATCTTTGTTTCTCAGCTCCATAGCATGTGCTATGGAGATCAGTACCTCATCTAGGACGTAAATTTTCCAGATTTTTACTTGGATTTTAGCAAAAGTTTTTCAGAATTTCTCGTGTTTCTTTCTGTATTTATGTGCTTTAACCCTGATAGGAATAAAGCACAGAAAATATTTTGTGAGCATTAGCAACCGGTCTGTCATCAGCAACTAGGTGAACTGGTAGTTTGGCCATAACGGAAAATGAAATGCATACGCTTCTGGAATAAATGAGACTCAGGTCTTGTTTGGTGCTGGCTCTCCCACCCTTTTCCTTTTTTACAGAAGTATTGTGTGGTAGTTTCAATCTTCTCCAATTTCTTGCAGGCTCTGGAAGGCTTTTTGTGGAAATACCAAGACCTATCATCACCCATCATTACAGCTATCATCGTGAACAGCACACTGTGCAGCATATTGGAATTTCTAGCATTTATTACTGCCTCAAAATGCATTTTGTGCGAAAAGAGAAAGAATTGATCTCTCAGTGTAATACTTAGGTTGTTCCCTATGAGAGACTCCAAAATGAAGAAGTATGTTTCGAGGCTGAGCTTTAAACTGAAAATAAGCAGATATACAGCCCAGGAGAGGTGAAAGATGGAAGGAGTGTTGTGATCTGCAGGGTATTCTGAAACTATGTATCATAAAAACCTGAAATAAAAACCTAAGTATTGAGTGGTGAAGAAAGATTCACCGAGTTTTCATATGACTTAACAGGTTAGCAGACACTTCTGTGTCTGCCTGTTACACCCATGACATTAGATTACTAGGAGTGGTGATAATACTATTTGTTGCACTTAATATGGGAGCCGAGGTGGGATTTTTTGGCACAAATCCTGAAGTTTGCTTCAGCTAACATTTTTGGGGGTATTTTAGGTGGGAAGGGAAAGGGAGGGTTGCCAGCCAGAGTAATACCGTCCTGGTTACCACAGGCGTTGTAAGGAGGTCTGTGTTGACTGAATGGTCAGACTAATGGAGTAAAGGTGGTACGGTTACCTTCACCTGTCCAAACCAATACAAGGGGTTGACTAGAGCACAAACATGTAGGAAAATCTTAATTAAGGTTCACGGTAAGCTTAAAGGGCTTCTGTTGTTAACTACTTAGGGTAACACTGTGACGTGTAAGATAGGCAGAATCAAGCCTTGGATTAGTCTTGGAAAACTTTGGGTTTATATGAACACTTAAGATGCTGCTTGCTCAATATAACAGTTAATGGCTAGATTTTTTTTACATCTAAAACTTACTGGTGCTTAACAAAGGTTTTGTTCTTATTAATTTTTATTTTTGCTGCTCAAATCTCAGTAGGCTGTTCTTATTAATTAAGTTTTATTTTTGCTGCTCAAATCTCAGTAGGTTGGCAGCCTTAGCTGTTATTTTTTCTTTCAAGTTTGACTTGAAAATTTCAGATAAGTGGACCTACAACCTGACCTTAAATGTGAGGCTTTTTTCTGTGGCTTACAGTGCTACTTGCTGTTAGTTGAGATAGAACCTCCCTAGCTGTTAGAGCTAGAAGATAGTCAAATGGAGCGAAACTGGGGCAGGGGGAGCGGAACTGAACAGATGTATTTACTTGAAAAATACAACTTAGTGCTCATTATCCAAGCTGGCTTGTCTAGTGAATGGCCTGAATTTTCTGTGGAAACAGCATACAAATTGGCATATGCACAACATGGATTGTCTCTGACCTCTAAAGGCCTGCAAAACACTCCAGAATATTTTTATATGATGTACTTGTATGATTTGCTTAACTCTATGAAGTCTAAGCAACCTCAGTACCATCTTTACTCAGTGACAGCTGAACTTTCTTTAGGAGCCTGCACCTTACTCCTGGGCTTTTTGGGGTGGGGCTTGCACCTGAGTTTTGGCAGAGGATTGTATCTCCGCTTCAAAAGCGCTGCAGCAGTAATGAATGGCAGTGATGGACCAGAATTCTCTGAGATGTCAGCAGGAAAAAATAAATAGTGTAGAGGCAAGTACGCCAGCAATGGACTTGCTACTTACCTGAGAAAGGGCTTCCGCAATGACACTGACAGGAACTACAGGAAAGCAAATTCTCCTACTCAAAGCATGATCTGAAGATCACTTGAGAGCATGAAGAAATACCCTTCAAAGTTTAATACTGTGCAGTTGGTGATGTACTCCAGATGAAAATTATTTCAAGTGGCTTGTGTACACTAAATTAGCAACCTCCAGTATTTACTGCATTCACTGGTATATGCTGTACTACCTGCTTGAAAAAATAAAAAAGAGAGGTTTCTGTCCTAGGTAAAACCATTGTACATCTTTGTGTCAGTTCTTACATTTTTATATGCACCTGTTACTTCTCTTTCTCATTAGCTGCTCTCTAGAGCAGCAATTCAAGTGACAGGCCATAATGTTATCCACTCATCGACATGTCTGTCCATATCAAAATGTTTTGCTGCAGGTGAGGTGATAATTTTCCTTACATCAGTCAAAATTTTGTCAGTAGGATCAGACAAATGGCCCTCTGGTTTCTGCAACATATATTTATCCTGTTTCCAATTTGAATGAAGAAAAATACAGTAGGTAATTCTGGTAGAAGTGGATGGAGAAAATAACTAATAATTGGCCAGTAAGACATTTGAGTTGCTAGGTTTACTCCAAAATAGTAGAGGTTTATTTACAATTACAGCAGTGCAGTTCATAGTACGGGGACTGCACTATTGAAACCCATTGCTTTATGTGTTTTTGTAAAAAGCAAAAGAGGAAAGCCAATTTATTTCAAAACAAGTCATGAGAATATTGTACGCAAAATGTCACTTTTTTTTATTTTTGTTCCTCCATTAAACCAGAATTGCTTGGGCATTGCTAAGCAGAATTGTACATCAGACACGTACAAGTTTCAGTCTCTAATGTGTTCTTTCTCTTACCGTTTGTGTCTATTGAACAAACTAATGTTCCAGGCAGTCATATCACAAATTGAGACTAAAAAGAAGTTCAGCTTGTTACTGGATATGTGAGATACTGTGTTTATATCCATGGTGAGAAATGAGTCAACTTTTATGATCAAACTATGATTCAAAAGTGCTTTGCAACAAGATGTATTTGAGTAACAAAAAATCAAAACAAGCCCCAAAAATATATTGGTACAAAGCACAAAAGAATCTAACTTGCATCACAACTTGTTGATTACTGCCATGTGTTCTTCTTGTCCCATTGATCATTGCAGACTCCATCATGATTTGCTCGTCTTAGAATTTCCTTTTAGGGGAAAAGTCATCAATACCTGCCAAATCTGGACTACGTGGTATACAGATTGGCCAGTGGAGAGCTATATGCTTGTGAAGAAACAGAACATTTAACTCTTCTCTTCTGCTGTTTTCTCCCCAGGTATTACCTAGTGGTTATTCAAAAAAGGCATGTAATACTTAGAGATCTAGATAGTTTGTTTATTTGGTTTTTTTTAAACTGTATTTTTTTGATACTTAGCATTCCCTGTCTGACCTGGGTAGTAGCTCTGATTACAGGTATTACTCAAAAATTGCTTCACTGTCGCAGTAGTATATGCACCACACAGCAAGAACCTCCTGTGCTTTAAGGCTCTTTAAAGGAAAAAGTCATTCTACATGCACAGTAGAGAATCAAATTGGGTATTTGCTAGACCTTTGTAAATAGATGGAGACAGGAGACAAACTAAAAGTCAGTAATTCTGGTGGTGTTTGTAATTCTCGGAAGCTTTTGAGCAGAAATTTGGTTGTTAGTTGACAATACATGGCATCCAGTCTGCCAGAGCTGAGTACCTAAACTTGAGCAGACCAGATCTTCCTCTCGAGAACTTCAAGGGCATCTGCTTTTCTCAATTCGCTGTATAAGCAACTGAGGCACTTGCTCTCTGAGGCCATTTCATTAGACCACTAAAATGAATGCTCAAAATAGCTGTACTAGATCTCACTTAATGTGCATATTATTTCTTATTATTTCTGAAGTGGCTGGAGCTGTATGCCACGGTAAGCTTAAAATAGTCTATGTAGTTTGGACAGTGGATGTAGTCATCCAGGAGTACAAGCATTGGTACAGATCTTCCTATGCACTGTATCACATGCATGAAAGCAAGCATTTACTCTACTGCAAATCTAAGCCTGTACTTGTTAACACTTGTGAAAAACTGAACCCAGGGGACTTAACATGATATCTAACTAAATGACTGTGCTTGGGGCCCTAAGGCTAATGGCATAAAATGTGGCAGTGCATTAGGATCACTTACCTGAAATAATACCTCAAACAATTTATATGTTAAATGGGTTGTCACATATCTTGGTAGGGTCTGCAGCCTGCTCTTCATTATAGATGTTATTATATTCCTGTTTGGAACCATCACTTGGAGAGAAAAGAAAAAAGTATTCCGTAAAACCCCACTGGGTTCAATTTTCAGGAAAATTAACAAGTGCAAACTTAATTAGAGTAATAAAATCGTGAAGGATGGGGCGTGGTTAATATTGCATGAAATACCTATCCAAGAAGAAAAGGAAAACAAAATTTTGTAGGGATGTGCATTTGTATTCTTAAGTCCTAACATGTGTGCTGTTGGAATCTATGCGTGATCCTAGAAGGTAACCCAGTGTAGCAGGTATACACATTGACTTTTGGTTTGAATACACTGCTTAGGCCCCCGCCCCCCCCCCTGCCCCTCCCCCCCCCCATGACAGTAAGAAAATTCACTTTTTCATTTAGTTACATGTGGTTCATTTGCACTGAGGGTTGTTTTGGGATGAGACCTAGATGGGTGTCGGAGAACTTGATCGGAGCTTCTCAAACTTAGTTGACAGTGGTCAGCTTCCACCATCTGGAGGAGTGTCGGCCATCCCTAGCTCTGTGCAGGGCTGTATATGCACTTAAGTCCACCCCTTCTTGCATTTTTTTGCACGTCCATCAGAACCAGAGCTTTCCACATTACTTATCCTCCTACTCTATCTCTCTTGCCCAGTTCTTCCTGCTTCACTCTGCTTTGGTCCTATTCCTATATCCTGACCAGGAAACAGGTCTCTAAAGTGCATTCTGGAGTACATGGATGAGGCTTGGAGCTGGGAGTCCTTGATGCCCTTGGTAGGAAGGAATTACTCTATTTGGATCTTTTGTGTAGTCACACGATGAACTGTATGAAGGAAAAATAAGTTCCTCTCCTGTCCCCAGCCACAGCTCTTGCAAAAGTAAGCCATTATATTTTCACTTGAGTCGGTTCTATCACACAGTTTCTGTGGAGTGGGAGAGCTAAAAGGAGACATTTCCTAGATTAATATTGCTGCTTGTTGAAGCCACTGTATCATCAAGCCACAGGCTAATACTACTAGCCTGAAAGAAAGTTTGAATTCTCCAGTTTTTCCAAATGAAAGGCAGGCAGACCATCAGCACAGTGCCTGGGATATCTTAAGTTCACATCAGTTATACCCAATTAGTATTTTACTTATCAATTGAAAAAGGGATTTCAAATTTAATTAGTCAACAAAAGCCTTTCCTGTTCTTTAAAGACAGCCTTAGGGAGTGCTGGTTTTACACAGGTTAAAGCTAGTTCATTTTTAATACGGTCAGTTTGAATGTTGTAACAAGGTTTATTTTAGTGCAAGACACTTTACTGTTGAATGGTTAAAAAGAAACTAACTTCTTGAAAACAGCTTTTTCTTTGTGGATTTTTGGAGGAAAAGAAACTACAGTAAATACCACTGCCATCTGTTTCATATAGGAAATGTTGAGCTGTGAATGTCCTTGCGAAAGCTGAAAAGCCCATACGGATTTTTTCAGGAGTTAAAAATGAGTAATTTTATAATTTTTAATTTTTCATTGATTTGATTGCATTGAACCAGATGTTATTTTTTTTCCTAAGAGCCTGCACCAAATCAGTGTGCGTGTGTGCGATGCATGCTTTGAGAAAATACATGGCTAGCAAATTTTGAGAGCATGATCTAGAGATTTGAAGATGCAGTGTCTCACACATTTCTTAACACTTAAGCAAGTATGGAAATAGCTGCAAACCTGCTATACTACCTATGATGAATGAGCGTATTTGTCCAAACAGATTTTCCATGTATAATGCACATTTTTTGCATCTGTCCCCTCCCTTCCCTAGTGTATTCACTGTGAAAATAAAACAACTTTGATTCCAGAAAGTCTTTTCCTCTCTGAGGTAGCGTTCATCACTATTATGTGCCACATGAATGGAGCAAAAGCTGTGTATCGACTAGCACAAGTAAAACTTCTGCATTGCTTGAAAACTGCAGATATAATCATGAATGCTTTTACCTATCTGCAAACAGTGTGTTCCTCTAAAAGCTTGCTAATTTTATTTTAAATAGGGAACATAAATATCTGACTCATTCTCGCATACGTCTGCTGTTCTTCTATAGAAAATGCCTTCGCTTCAGTATTCAAGGCATCTAACAATACTTATTCACGTACCACTTGTCTTTTTAATAACTAAGTAAGGTTTTCTGAATAAGTACCATTAAACAAATTAGTACAGAGCATAAACATCTATTGTATTATTCCTGATAAAGAAATATCCTGTATTTTCACTCTCTGATTCAACCCTTTCTTTTATTGATAAATGTCTTCTGAGGAGTCTGTTCTAGCAGATCTGCTTGACCTCTCTAATCTTCTGTACCAAACTGACATGTAGCACTTCCTTGGGAAAGGATTTTAGTTCTTATTCTGTGTGGTGGATTAAATAAACGTCACTGAGTTTCCAAGTACCTTCCAGGAATTTCCCCTGAGTGAACCTTAAATAGTCTGTCTCTCTCTCAAGAACTGCAGTTCCTGTTGGTGCCATAATTGCTAGATTTGGACTCGAATTGTCCCAATTGGAGCTTGCTAGTAGCAGTGTTCGGCACTGCGGACTGACCTTCCATTAATATTCATTGTGCATCTCCAGGCATAGTTCCTCCGAACAGCACCCGTTGGCTCTCTGAAAGCTTTGGACAAAGTGTTCTGCATTGTTCCCTCTACAGTTCAGTAGATTTGGTTCCTTGATCTCATTCCTTTATTTGTTTCTTGTCACCAGTTGTCTCCTAAAGTCTTTCTTGAACTTCCTCCCGCTTGTTAATGTGAAGAACTTGCCTGTGGGTGGTCCTGAGTTCCCAGTGGTTTTACAGTAGATGAGGCTTACTAAGCAATTAATGAACAAATAAAGCCATTTAGCTTGGATTATGGTAATCATAGAATGGTTTGGGTTGAAAGGGACCTTAAAGTAGTTCCAACCCCCCTGCCATGGGCAGGTACACCTTCCACTAGACCAGGTTGCTCAAAGCCCTGTGATGATTTGCTCATCCGCTGAACTTCGTTGCTGGGGACAGTAGGGCTGGCAGCATCTGTAGACCCTGCCGAAGCCTGTGGTGTGTTCCTAAGCCTGCTCCCTGAGCTAGGTTGTACCTTGGCTCTGATTTCTCATCTTCCACCTGCTAAGATGAAAGACCCTAGTGCTATCCATTGGGCAAGATTGCCCATACTTTGGTCCCTATGGTTGTGCTTAATGTCATCAACCTGTCTGGCTGTGTGCTGCTGGTCATGCCGTCGTATTAATTCATACTTGGGCGTCTGATGGGTTTGTAAATATACACAGAAAGCCATCTTTTTTGATTAAAGCTATATATGTCATTATTCAATGTGTATGGAATAATGAAATTTTTGGTACCATCTTGCTGTTACATAATTTTACCTAAACATTGTTGTCTGGGTGTGTTAATGAGGAAAGCACTGGCGTATGGAATAGTTTTCCTCTTTATCCCAGTGGCAGGGCAATTAGTGCCTCTCTGCTGGCCGCTGGCTTTGAATCATGCGTGGGTTATAGTGCTTTTTTTCACAAGCTGTCACTATTACTCTCTAATCTATCTAGTTCACAGGCAAATAAGGTATGCCATCTTTCAGGATGGCATTATAGAGTGGAAATAAAAGAAAAAAGATGTAGTAAAAAAGTAATGCCTAAAAAGTAATGCCTAAACAGTAGCCTTATTCTTCAGGGAGAAAATAAAATACCTGCTGGCAGCTCTTACCTTAGTGATGTTCTTGCTTTTGTCAAAACATCAGATGCCCAATCATTTCCATTGGCATTTGCAAGACTCTTTAAAGAGATGCATAGGAAAGCAGAGTGTTTTGATGGGTGCTTTTTTTAGTTGGAATCCCTTTCCGTAGCCACTGTTTTACTTGAAAAGGATCTTTTTTCCATCTGACTCCTCTCAGATTGATTAGAGAAGGGTTTGGGAGCAAGAGGAAGTGTAGGGTAGATAAGATATAAAATTTACTCATCACAATTTTCTCTACTGTTAACATAATTAATCTGTGGGAACTGCTGCTACCCAATATCATTGTAATGATTACAAAAAGAGATATTTGTAACCTGGACAAGCTGGCAATGGGGAACTGGGATACTCTGCTAATCCCAGCCACTCCAGTGCCTTTGTGTGTATTTACAAGATACTGAAATTCCTCCTTTGCAGAGGTGTAAGGTGGAGTGGAGGACATAGCAAATGCCACTTGGAGATAAATATATTTTTTCAGCATTCAGGATCAGTCCTAGCCACCATCCTGTAAGTTCTGGTGCTCTTCACAAGTACTACTGCCCCCTTCCTAGGTGCACATATCTGTTCTGGCATCTATAGAACAGCACTGTGCTTTGCAGTGTGGACGCCAGTACTCGGCACTGTGGTATTTCTGATATGTTGGAAAGCTTGCATGAGGGTGATGTGCAGCCCGTGCTGTGAAATGAGTTGGTTCTCCTCAAATAATGTAAAATCTTCATCCATCTAATTAATATAGGAGAAGAGTGAGGGGTGATGTAATTGGGATTGGGGACAAGTGTTTGCCTGAGCTGTCATTGAAAGTGAAGGAGGCTCATTGCCTGTGGGGAAAGAAAGCCTCAGAAAGCCAATAATTGGGAAGCTTGGGATCCTAAATTAGTTCAAACTCACAGAGCCAGTCCGTGAATTCACTGGCCTTTGAATTTGATTGTTGGCTTTCAAGGATTTACCATTTATTAGCTTTTCTCTTAAAACTCTAAGTCAAAGTGTGCTTGAAAGCCTTCTATGTAAGGTAAGGCAGAGGACTAAGTCTTGCACTTAGAGGAGTTAAAAAATGTGAAGAGTGCCCTCACGGAGGGGATGGTGGCCCATGTGCTGCCACACTGGAGCAGGGACACTGCTGAGGAAAGAGCACGGCAGAAGGAGACCAGTAAGCCCAGAGCATCAGAAAGAAGACCTTTACACACTGACCTCCTGCGCTGCCTGTCTCCTCTCTGAAGGAACTGGGAGGACTGAGCATAACCTGTGGTGAGAACAAGGGAAGTTGACACTGGAAAGGTGGTAAGAGAAGTTTCTGGCTTAAGCTGGGCAAGGGGAAAGTTAGAGGAAAGGTGTTTACTTAACTATTTGTGCAGTTGTGTATGTTCTCCTTTTTTAACTCAACATCCAGAATCAGAAGTTTGCAGTAACTGGTAACAGATTAAATTAAGGAAAAAATCCCAAGCTGAGACTGTTAGACCATCCATGACAGCAAGCCATCTTTTTGGCTTCCCTTGATTTTTTTTTTTTTTTTTTTAAATCTCTATCACTGATCTTGATGCTACCTGGAGAGGGTATTTTGCACACAGGAGATTTGTCTGCTCTGGCGTGGGGTGTTCCACAGGCTGCAGTGTGGATATCTGCTCCACCATGATCCTCTGTGGGCTGCAGATGGACAACCTGCTTCACCATGGTCTTCTCCATGGGCTGCAGGGGAATCCCTGCTCTGATGCCTGGAGCATCTCCTCTTCCTCATTCTTCACTGTCCTTGATGTCTGCAGGGTTGTTTCTCATATTTTTCACACTCCTCTCACACACAGCTGCTGCATAGCATTTTTTACCCTTTCTTAAATATGTTATCACAGAGGCATCACCAGTGTTGTTGATGGGCTCAGCTTTGGGCAGCGGTGGGTCCATCCTCGAGCTGGCTGAAACTGGCTCTGTCCGACATGGGGGCACAGCTCCTGGTCTTTTCTCACAGAAGCCATCCCTGTGGCCTTCCCACTTCCAAAACCTTGCCACGTTAAACCAGCTATAGCTAGATATGGGGCAACCACAAGTCATCTAGTTAAGAGAAAACAGCATCCAGTGTTTTCATAGCATAACAATTGCTTGTGGCTTGCTTGCTTTGGGGTATAAATTGTTCTAGTGAGTTCAGAGAAGGTTCCCTCCCTTCTTCTATGGAAGTATCATCTAAGTAGGAGGTATGGTTATATCTGTCTTTGAGAGTGCCAACAACTAGCCAGTACTGGGGCAGGATGCCACACTCGGTACACTGCTGGTCCGTGATAGCTGGACATTTATAGTTTGTGCCTGGTGCTGATGGAAAGGATGGCAGACTCAAAACAGAGTATATTAAGTTGTAACAAGTTTTACTTCAGATATTCTTTATCAATAGCAAACACCCTAGGACACTGATCTTTTTTGTCCACGTCCACTCACAAGGCAGAGAGAGGATGAAACTATAGAGAAATAGGCATCATGGAGCCTAAGCAGTGAAAATGAGAAAGCGATCCCCTGTCCAATTACCCTTTATCCACACAGTTGTTTGCAGTCACTCCGTCTGACTGCGTCATGCTGACTGGCAGGGAGATGTGAACAGGACAAGAATGAATCCATTGCAAACGGACAGCATTTTCTCTTTTGTGATGTGCGTTTAGCAATAAGTTGCTTCTCCCAAAGTTGAATCAGCTTGTTCTTTGCTTGCAGTTTATTTACATGCCCCCTCAAGTATTCTGGTATTTACTTCATCTCTTGCTGTCCCTTGCTGTTCTCACGACAGAATTCAGGAGCCAGAAACATTTAAAATAGATGTGCCGTCAAAAGTTGACCTATTTTAGCTGAGACAGAGAGGATTCTAATTCTGATTTTGATTCACATCATGGCTTGTGCTGCTTCCCACAGGTAGTATTGCTTTCTTAATTATCTCTCTCTTAGGACTTCCCTGAATCTATTCTGCAAAATTTTGGACTCTACTACCCCCCAAAATTAAGATGCTCAGTGTTCACATTTCATGGAAAGACCAAGCTCTTAATGTAACAATGATCTGTTTCTCTGTTCATTGGCAAGTTTTCTGCATTGCGGGGTCCATACAGGGATGTGGTGAACAAATGGTTTGTGACACCCTCACCGGTGAAATAGGATACAACGCAAGGCATATGACTCTGATTCACTGAAAGTTTTCACTTAAATTACTGCTTTATGAAAAGTGGTTTTCTCCTTAAACTGTTTCTTACTTTCTTCCTGTATCTTACTTTCTTGACCAGATGGAGTAGAATTCAAATACAGGAAGCTCTACCTTCATTCTAAAGGGGCTTTTAAAGGAAATAACAGCTCATGGGAAATTATATTCTTCCTTCCTCATCTCGGCTCTTCAGAACAGATTTAGATTGCCTCATTACAAGTCCTATTTTCTTTACTTTAAGAAATTCCTTAGAAGCTTTGTTTTCCATTTTATACCTCTACAGTGTGGAAGTTAACCTTTCTACTTCTGGCTTTTTTGTGTGTTTTTAACAAGAAAAGTTAATAGGGCTGATATTTTAGAATGCACAGACTTAGGAAATGCATTTGGAAGGCTACTCTAAATGTAGGAGGTTGTCTAAAATGTAAGCCTTTCTAACACTTTTTCCTTCTCGTTGTTGTCATGGAGTAAGTTTCAACAGCTGCCCCTTTACTGCAAATTCTGCCAGATTTTGCAACACATCTTAAAGGCTAAAGTTCTTGATCCCTCAGGCCAGTGCCTGTGAAAATATTTATGTAAAAAACTGTTGTCATGACCACAGCTCTGACAGCAGAACCTGTCGTACTATCAGACACTGAAAAGGAACTGTTGCTGCCATATCAAATACACGCTGCTCCTCACTGGTTCATCTGTTGGGTATCTGTTTATCTTATTAAAGGAAATAAAACAAGCAGTCCTTTAAGCCATTACACTGTATATAAGGGACACTGAACTCTGGCAAACAACCCAAAAAGATAACCCGCTAAACAACCTGGCCTTAAAACTGCGTATTACAGGCATAAATCCTGGAGTGTCCCTGTCAGTCCTTAATGCCACATGTAGAAAGAAAGGCAGAGGCCATGTTCTTTGGCTGTGATGGGCCTGTGTAGTTCTTTATGGACTCACTTAAGGTTTGTACCAGGTCTTCCTTGTTTGGTATTTGGAAGCGTCTTGTATAGTGAACACATTTGACATTATATAATGGGTATATAGCTGGTTATGTGATGAGAAACGCCTAAACTTTGATCGTGGTATACTTGCCCCCAGCTGTGAAGTGACTAGACAGAGGGCAGCACAGAATCTCTAAGTCCCTTGGGAAGAGGGGGCAGAACAGTTCCTATGGCCCCAAGAATGAATCCCTGTCCATTTTTGAGAACCTTGTCGGAAAAAGAGAATGGGATCATATGTTTAATAGAGGTGGGATGAATCATTTAGTAAGACTGGATCCACTTGACTGTAAATTGGACACACTGACATGGATTAACTAGAAACTATAAAGACCAGGTAAGTAGGAATGGCAGAACATAGATCTTACCTGTTGTATCTTTTTAGGCTAAAGCACATCATGGGATTTACCACTGACAGAGGGTTTTTGTGCATTACAGTGTATCATCCAATCTGATGGTGGAAAACGAAGGGATTGTAAGTGTGTTACATATCAGTTTGCAATTCTTAACTGTTCCATGAGTGGCTTGTCATTTGAACAATCATAAGTGATCCATGATCACATTTTCCACTGCTATTTCCAACAAATGAAGCAATAGTAGTGTATCCTGTAAAACCTATAATACAGGTAATCTTGGGATAGAGGTAATGAGAAGATGTTTTTCCCAGTATGAACCATACTGCTGTTCTTTAGCTTCCTTTATGTGTCAAATTATATCTGTACCTTGCCCAGATATGACTGTATTCAACTGTTGTGTTTGTACATCCTTCATCTAGATTCTCAGTCTTCTATAGATGGGACTTGTTAAGTTTGCCTTGAAATTGGCTCTGTATAGGACAGCTGTGGTGCCTAAGTGCTGCTTTGAGTCATTGCATTTACCTTCTGTATTATACTAGTCTATAGTTAATTCTATGGAATAAGTTGTAGCAACATTCTGAAAGATGTTTTTTAACAAGGAACACAAGAATCCCAGGACTGCCAATTGACTCCTTATCATATGCAGCTACTAAGCATTTTTTCTTGTTTACGTATAAGAAAATTATGCCTTTAGATTTACTTCACAACTACTTGTGTGATGCATACGCTATTATTATCCACATAAATTACTTTTCATTGAAAAATCTTGTATGTAAACACAACTGAGTTTAATGTCCAGGCGCTTTTAACTGAACAACAAAAAATGAGTAATTCTGATTAAGCTGACATCACATTGGGACATCTTTCTCTCTTAAGTCCAATGAATTTGAAAACAAGACAGGCTGCTCAGAGACAAGTAAGCTGGTAGTGCTGCTACTGCCCTACCTTAGCTCAGCTGCAGGAGCTTGTTGTCCTGAGAAGGTATTAGGTGTATAGATTTTCATCACTGGGTCTTTGATGTCTGGTTATTACGACTCATTTAGAAAATGTTGATTCACAGGCTTAGAATCCTAAGTCTGTACTGTGGTTTCTGAGGATAGGAAATGGGTGCAATTCAGTGGTAAATTAACCTAGCCTAAGTAATTAATCGTATCATATGAAATTTTTAAAATCTCAACTTCCATGTGCCTGTGCTCCTTTCATGTGGTTACCTTAGGTTTCTTAAAGGATTCCACTGATTGAAGAGCCAGATACTGCTGGTTACTAAATGTGTGAAGGAGGCGTTGACCTTAATGAATCGAAGAAATGAAGGGGTTTGTAACATACAATTCAAGTAAAAGGCACTTAAAAGATACTTGAAAAGGGCATGTGGGTCAAGTTAGCTAATTGCGGGTATTAACTTGTGGATTGTATTCTGGCCAAATAATACAGGCACAGCTTTGGATACCTGTGGGAGTGTGCCATGGGAACACTGTGTGTGCGCTGCTTTCTTCATGGTCTGTTACGTTGCCTGCTGTCTTTACACAATTAAAGCTTAATGAAGGCCTTTGCATACCTTATGTTGGTAAGACAAACTGCACTGCAGTCTAGTTTTATTTCTTCAGGATTTTTTGTTTTCTTGTGTTGAATAATGCAAAGAAATGGTTTTGTTTTGTTTTATCTTAATGTTTTCAGGAAGCTGGAGTCCTGCTCTATAGTTTTTGCAAGTTCCTTTTGGAAGGTGTTACAGGTAGATCTTTAAAAGTCCAGATCTTTAAAAACCAAAAACCTTGTTTATGCCTGTAGTGAATATAAATGTAAATTATAGCAGTAATTCTGATGAACACGCACAGAAAACCATTATGAAAACTTTGGCTTTCTTTTCTAAAGCAAATCTTTAGTATACTGCAAGCTCAAAATTGACTGTTTGTGGAACCACCAGCAACTAGATACAACTGATTTGAACCCTCTCTGGCTTCGCTAGGTACGGTATTCTTTCCTAGTCCTGAGCTGTTGCAGACTGCTGATGAGTACGTTTCCTTGAAATTTTGAGTTGTATACGTCATTCTGAGCTGGGTGTGCTCTGCAGAATCCTGAAACCAGTTCCAGTAGTTGTATGTTGTCAATGGTAATAGCTGAATGAGCAACTTATTCACCAGTTAACATTGAGCTTTGACGAGGTGATCCTTGAAAATCAGCCAGTTCTCCTGGACCCCTCTTCTGTCGATGACCCATGGGATTCTTCCCGGCAGAACCGTGAACAGGCCGAAGTCTGCTTTCCTGACATCTAGGGTTATGATCCTGCTTAATTCCTTGTTCCTGCCTCTCAGGATCACGAACTACTGTGCCACAGTGCCCAGTGACTCTGTCCTGGTTTTGGCAGGGATAGAGTTAATTTCCTTCCTAGCAGCTGGTACAGTGCTGTGTTTTGGATTTGGGATGAGAACAATGTTGATAACACACCGATGTTTTAGTTGTTGCTGAGCAGTGCTTACACTAGTCAAGGACTTTTCAGTTTCCCATGCTCTACCGACTGAGCAGGCTGGAGGTGCAC
>NW_008795910.1:1062811-1138882 GCF_000699145.1 Aptenodytes forsteri
CTGGGCATCAGTCGGCGGGTGGTGAGCAATTGCGCTGTGCATCACTTGCTTTGTGTATTATTATTATCATTATTACATTATTATTATTATCATCATCATCATTATTTTATTTCAATTATTGAACTGTTTTTATCTCAACCCACGAGCTTTTCTCACTTCTACTCTTCCAATTCTCTTCCCCATCCCACCGGCGGGGGGGGAGTGAGCAAGCGGCTGGGTGGTACTCAGTTGCTGACTGAGATTAAACCATGACAGACTCCTACAGCTCTTATAAATGCATTGTGCTGGATTTCCCAGCAAAATAAATTTTTCTCTCTGTAGCAGGGGTGACAGAAGACATGGCGTGCTGACCGTTCAGTTGTGCTAGTTCACAGTCTGGAATATGAGGCTTTACCAGTCATTTCAGCTAATAAGATGGAAGAGGCAGCAATCTCGCCTTTTTTTTCCTGCTCTTACCTGTTGTGGTAACATCTCATAAAGAAAGACCTTAAACTCTTGTGGTTAAATTTAATAACTATCTGTAAAAGTCATTTTGGTATTGAAATCCTTTGCTGTGGAACAGAGCTTATTTGCAGCCTCCTGTGTGTTCTTGTTCCCATTATGAAACATTGGGCAATGTTCCATCGTAAGCGCACCTTACTCGGGAGGTGGTATGAAATGTTAACACTGTGATTTCCATAGGAGAACAAGATCGTCTAAATAGTAAGCAATGGGCTGTAAGGGCTAGAATCCAAAACTGGTGCCACAGGCAGTTAGGAGTTGTAAGTTAAAATTGCAAGAGATTGTGTAATGGATTGGCAGCTAACGCAGTACTTGAAATTCATTTGGCATTTACATGCACGGTAAATTCCAAATGAGCTCCTAAGAACCCTATAAAAAGGAAAAAAGTGTGCGTGTGTGTGAACTGCTTGTTTCTCCCTGTAACATATCCTCTTAGTTCTAGATTATAATTTGCCTTTGTATCATTGGGAGGTTTTTTTAACGTGTATAAGGAGGTGTTTTACGTTCTTAGATGAAGTTCAGGCATTTCCAACAATATTAGAATAAGTGGACCACTGTTATCTTTGCAACTGAAGCTCGTACATTCTGTGTGAATTCATCTCAGTTTTACTATCCATGTTTCAGGGCAGCTTGCTTTTATGCAATGAATATTGGTAGATCCCAAGAAAATATAGCCACAGATTTTATTAACAATGAAGTGAATGCCTGCCACTGGCAGATCACGTTCAAACGGGCAGTTTGTGACAGATGTGTACATAATGGCTCTAAATCACTGTGCAGATTCACTGTATTCCATATTTTACTCAACTTCCAATAAGAGTTACATAAATAAATTAAAGCACAGCTGTCAAGATCAGCAGCAGAGTTGAAGGCATACGTATAATATAACGTATTGAAGAGCCGATGCCTTCTTCTGGAAAACTTTTGAAATATATTTTGCTAGGTGAAAGCGGCAGATTTGTTTCCACTGTTTATTAAAAGTGCGACAAGAAAAACAATCAAGAACAGTTGCAGTCAAGCTGATTGTAGAGGGTTTTGTTACAGTGTTGGGACTGGTTCTGTATCTGTTCCATTAGTCCCAGTGTAGCCTTTTCTGGTTATTTCATCACTTTAACTGTCCTGGAAATGAAATCCTGTAATGCTTTGCTTAGGGTCTATAATACATGTGCACGAACCAGCCATAGTTGCTCAGAAGGTCCAGATGGGTTTAGCTCAGTTCTTTCCTTTTATGAAATTATTGCACACTTCTTAAAATCAGGGGTTTGTGTAATCTTATCACAAACCATCTACAGACAACTCTATTTCAAACCCTATTATTTTATTTCTGTGCCCCAGAGAGGCCAGCTTTGGATGTCGTCGGTGTGTGCCTGTCAGTTTGACTAGCTCCCCAGCAATTTCTTTTGTCTCTAATCACTTTTTATCCAGTTGGCATTGCTTGTTTTGACTGTAAGGTGCTGGCTCTGCTTTTCCCTCGATTTGTTAGGGACTTGAGCCAGACCCTCAGAGGCAGGCTTCACTCCACTGCCTTGCAACAACTGTGTTCACTGAGTAGTGTCCTTTCTTGACTAACTCTCTCATCATCTGCTATTTCTCAATACCCCAGGATTTAATCAAATATTCATGTTGTGGTGAAAAGTATAGGCAGCCATGCAGTAGTTTCTTTTCCCTTGCCCCCAATTTTTGCTCCTGGTCGTTGCAGAGTTTTTGACAGCCATCGGTTAACGGAATTAGGATGCTTGAAATTTGTCTGTGCTCAGGTCTATAGACCTATCGTTGTTTAAATAATTCTAGAAAGCATAAAGTATTTCTACCTAGCAGATAGTGTTTTTTCTCTCCCTCCAGACTGGTTATAGCCACCTGTTCAATAGACTAAATTCAAGTCATTTTTAATTGTGTTCATTGGACTCTGGAACTGCGCCAGGGTCCTCCTAAGCAACAAATGGGTTCAGAGCAGGCACGGTGCAGATTCTGTTAGAAAATAGTTCCCTCTGGTGCTGGTTCTTATCAGCTTGCCTGTGAAGGATAAGAAATCGTCAACATTTCAGATTACTGAGGAACAAAAGAGCAGAAACTTGGCTTCTTTGCATCACAGTGGTAACTCCACTTATTTTGGATTTGTACCAGCATAAACTAGAGAAGAATTAGGCACAAAGCCAAATAATCTTTGTATTTCTTAAATAATTAAGCAAATCTATAAGGAGCTAAGCTGATGAATGGTTAACAAGTGATAGTGAAATGATCAGACGCTATTCATTAAAGCCAAGTATTACACCATAATCTGTATCTGCCTGTTCTCAACTCAGGAGATGTTCTACTGTTTATAAGGATACCTTGGAAAGAGGAACTCTGAGTGAAGCAAAATGAATTTGGTTTAAATAGGCTTACAAAGCAGTACACTTCCCTGGTGCAAGTATTTTGGGTAAGATTTGACCTATAGTATTTTTCTCTAGCTCTTCTGAAGGTCATGGTTATGTCTAACAATTCACTTCTAGTGATTTTTATTTGGGCTCCAAGGAAGGAATGTAAATTTACAAGTTTGAGCAATAAATTATTTTCTGTGGCACTGAAGAAAGATCTCATCAGGTATTAACTGGAGTTTATTTGGACAGTGTAGGTTTCTGCTTGTAAAGGCAGAAAATAAATAGAAAAAAAAATTGAGGGACTGAACACTTTACTATGCATAATTAGGTCAGGTCCTTTCAGACAATTGTGCAAGACTGTTCTTCTAGATGTTTTGTGTTGCTGTTCTTCCTTACAGTTTCTGTGTTTCAATGAAACACTGCAATACTGTTTCATGTTGAGATGTGTTAGAAATTGAATGTTTCACCAGGTACCTGACAGGAATTACTGACAGTATGAAAGGTGAATTTTGACCCCATGCTTAATAATTATGTAGCAATAAAATCACTAACTTTTTTAGCGCAGACATTCATGATGATATATATGAGAGCTTATACAGTCACTTCTCTGCTTAACATTTTCCATTGATCTGCATCAACAGGAATTCCACATATACAAAGTCATGGGAAAATAAACCCTTATGTGTCCTAACTCCATCAACCTTCGCTATTGTGCTTCAATGTAAAAGATGCGTCTCTAGAGTTCAAAACTTAGATTTCCAAACTCTGTGGCATTTCCTTGCTGAACTTGTTTATCCATCAACTCTTCAAATCACAGCATGATGGAATCTAACAAAATGACTTCTCTACTAAGTTAAGAAACACAGTCCTTGTACAAAGTGATAAACATTTCTTACAAAGGAGAAAAATAATTTTGCAAGTCATAATTTGAAACTCTAATATAGGAAGAAAACTTCTTGCACCTAATAGCATGTTGGTCATTTTGCATTTCAGTTGCTGATTCTTTAGTTTTACGGGATGACATGTTGTTCAGGCTGTGCTAATTATGTTCTTGCTATTATGGTAATTGACATCTCTCAATTTTGTTGTTATGACTACAAAGTACTTGGTAACAGGCTGATAATGCATAAAGACTGCAGCCTGTCTTGCTGGCTGAGAATCATCGCTGTTTCTTTCTGTTCTGTCTGTCCGTGTGTGCTGAGTTACAAGCTGTTTGGTGTAGAGGCTGGTTGAACACTGTTTGTACGGTGCTTATCACCACGATGTTAGAGACATCACGGCAATACAAATACTGCAGGTATGTACATATATAAACATGTATAATCCACTTCTCTCAGTCAGTAGTGATCTCAAATCCCACTCTGCAGTAGTGTAATGCTTAATCAGATTTTGCCGTATGTTTAGGTAGTCCAGTGATCTTGTTTCAGCCAGAAAGCATGGGTGAATTGCTGTTTCTTGATGCTTCTTGAGCTGTTTGATAGCCATGCTTAGGGAATACTGGTACTAGAAATTGGCAGATTGTATATCAAAGCTTGCATACCAATGTGCATCGTCCTGAAAGGATGACCAGTCATTATGATCTCAATCCTTTGTACTGTTCTTCATATTGTTTAAAAAAAAAAAGTTTATTCCATTTCTTAGTAGATTTCCCGTCTTCTTTTTTCGCTGTTTTTAGCCTTTGCAGCACACTCTGAATCTCAGGTACTTACGAAATGTGTGCCTGTAGGGGACCAGACTGTGTAGGAAACTCTCAGCTGATTAAATCAGTAAATCCAAATTGAACCTGAACCTTCTCAGGAAAGCCCAGGTTCAATTTGCATTGGTTGGAGGAATAATAATATACTGTGAGCAGAAAACTCTGGACAGAAAGGTTTCAATGAAGAAACTACTAGTAATTTACTTAGTCATATATGCAGATAATGCTTTGGACATCTGCAGATTCTGTTTTGGGAAGATTTGTAGCAAAGTAAATACTCTGTTAGCTCCTTGATAAAATCTGTTAACCTACCATTTCTACCATTGGAACAAATATTTTTAGAATGGGGTTTTTCTTTGAAGGAAGTTGATTTGAGGTCTTGGTTGGATATGCACAAAACTTGGTATAATGGGAGTCAGACATAGCTTCTTCTCTAGATGAAGAGGTTTCTGTTGCATAACCTCAAATGCAGGGTCCTGTCGGTGCAGGACCCAGGTTGTCCTTAACATTGACTTAACACTGGTTTTCAGATACAGGACCCGTTAAAAAACACTTCAGTTCTACAGTCTAAACTCCATAGGCCATGCTGCAGCTCTTCCAAAGCTTAAGTAGGCTCCTGGATTTGTCTGATGGGTAGGAGATCTTGTTTTTAATTAACTGTCTCAGGGGCAACACAACAGCAAGCAACGAATGTGTACGTACAAAAGAATTCCTTAACTAACTGCAAACATTCTTGGGAATATTGGGAGACTTATGAAAAAAACGTAAAACTGTAACATCCAGGATCCTGGATCTCTGGTGGCCTTCAAGTCTAGTGGAAATACCCTGTTTGCTTCTCCTTAGTTGGGCTATTAAATTTATTGGAGTGGTCTGGCCTCTTGATTAGGGAATTGCTCCTTGTGCTTGGACATTTTTTCCATTGTGCTGCAGCTGGGGAAATTACAGCTCTCACTTCCCATCCCCTGTAATTTCTCCACTATTGGCTGCTCACTCGGTTGGTAGCTCTAAGAATAGATGAGTAGAAATGTCATTCATTGTTCACCACTGTAGATTGCTGTCTTAGGCCTTCAATCTCTTGTCTTTAATGGCTACAAAATAGGTTCTTTCATACACAAAAGAGATTTTGAAATGTCTCTCATGCTGTTTCACAGGGAAGGTTGTGATACAGGGTTAAGGCTCTTGAAATAAAATGAGGTTTATCAGACACAAAGTTCGTGATGTCAACAGGCATGACTTCTCAACTGTCTGCAAGTATAGTGCGCCATTAGAACTGTACGCTTATTGTATGGGTTCAGTGTACATGGATCCCCATGTTCCAAACCAAGCCATGCCTCAAGAATTTTTTTTTTATATGAATATGATTAATATAAGAAGAAAAAAAGAGAGAAGATGGAAAACAAATTGATTGTAGTTTGCATTGACTCTAAAGTAGCAAGGCTTTTAGGTATATCTAGGTAATGTCAGATACTTTTGAACTGTAACATTTTAGTAGGGTGAAGATCACGGTCCAAAGCCCTGTTCAACTTATGTTAAGGTAAAATGGAATAAGCAGAGAAAGTATTTTTTGAAAAAATTCCTCATATTATTGGAGCATATTTAGGGTTAATAGGATTGACTGTCAGTTATTCTTTCAGTTACATTCAGAAGTATAAAGTTTGTTCGTTCTTTCAGGAAAAAAATAGTTGGAATACATAAGTATTAATGTAAACATTCAGTTTTGGGAGTATGTCTCTGTGTAGCGGGCAGACTAGCGGGCAGACTTTCTTCTTTTGTGCATATTTTACACTAGCCGGAGAGACTGGCATATGATGTAAAGGTGGAAGAGACCCCTTTATGTTCTAGAAATTGCCATGAAACTCCAAGTTGTTCTTCCTACTGTTTATCTTGCTGGACAATATGATTCTTTTTGCCACCAGAAGCAAAAGATTCTTGCCATACTGACATTTTAAGAAATGATTAGATTGCTTACATAGCTGTATAAGCAGTGTGGCGTTAGTGGCAGCAGAATAGTTATTGGCAGCAACTTGGCTTTTTTTTGTTGTCAGTAAAAGTGGAAGGGTGATTAATCTCTGCGTTGACTGTCAGGGATGAAAAGTGCTACTTTACGTGTAAACTGTAGTACAATTTATGTAGGTGTTATTACTGTGAATGTTTTGGAATCTGCATGAGGAATATTTAAATATCATTGATATCCAGGTATTCAACTTTAGGTTTCCTAGGGTGTACATCTATGCTTACTCCCAGAGAGAGAAGTAGAGAGAGAAAACTTTTAAATTTGAATGAAGCATAGCTGTGATAACAGCAAAGCCTGTTCTTCCCCTGTGCTAACCATGTTCCTCACAGTCTGCCCAAGTATGTCATTTCAGTCAGTTAAGACATGAGGAGTGGCTTCCTGAAATGAGCACTCAGCAAAGTTCCTTTGAAAATTAGTCAAGTTCTGATTCATCCAAGTTTTGTATGAATACCGAGATCTGAATTGTATTCTTGCTCAGATTAACATCAAGAAAATATGCACTCAGGCGGTCATCCACTCTGAGACTTAGTTCCCTGGATAGTTTGTTCAATGCTGCTTCACGTGATGCAGGTACATTGGTTGAAAAGTTCCTAGGGTGCTGCTTTAGTGGTGTGTCTCCACCGTGGTGGCTCCCCGAGATCCCTGTTGGCAAGTTTGCTGTGTACCATTACGGCATCAGCTCTTTAGAGGCCATATCAGATTTGACTTGCCTCCTCATGGTCAAATGTGATTAGTGTTTTTCACAGATCTGTCATGAGAAAATAAATGCTTAAATGAGAACATTTTGCTTTATGGGCTGAAAGAGCCTGAATTTGTATGTCAAGCCTGGCATACGCTTCTTTGTAGGGGGTCATAAAGTCTGTAGGCTGGAACACAAGACTACATTCAGGCTCTGGCCTTACAGCCATCCATTAATCATTATTTCCAGTTATAAAACAACATGGTCATACTTGCTTCACTAATATGTTGTGAGGATTAACTGTGAGCAGTTCCTTGAAATGCACTGCATGCACGCACACCAGTGTCCTCACTCTTTAAGCTGACCCAGCTCTGGGGTACATAATATATTTGCGAGAAGAGAGATCAATATCAATGGTGCAACAGCAGAATGGACACCAAGGAGTCTACAAGTCTCCTCTATGGTGGTCTCTCGTGTTTAAACTCCAGCCTGGCTATTGCCTCAGTTCTCCTTACTGCTCATCTGTTCTGCACATCTTTAGATGGTGGACAGTGTGGTAAAGGGCAATGGGATGTTTAATTCCCCACTTTGCCTTAAATGAAACGAAGAATTCTGCCTCAGGTTTTTCCTGCAAACCTAGCAGGTTGCTATGGATTAAGCTACTTAATCAATCCAGACAAGCCATTCCATGCTGCTTCATAGTAGTCAATACCTCCAGTCACTTGCCATTTCAGCAGCTTAGAGACTAACGATCCTTCATTCTGCAGACAGAGATGTGCCAGAAAGCAAAAGTTGCTAAATAGCTTCTATAGATGAAGCTATAAAATCTTGTTGCCTTCATCCTTTCCCACCATCATAAGCTGGTAGCATAGCAACTGATGAAGCTGCTTGAACTTGAGTTGACCTGAAATTACATGTTTCACGGTTTATGTGTTTATTCCCGCCTTTCTACTTTTTTTTGGTGCTTGTTGCGTTTACATTTCTAGTCCCTATGGGAGATTAGCAGCTCGTTCATGCTGAAAGCTGAAATAGATTTAATAACACATGATATATGAGCTTAAATAGTCCATGGAGTTAGAAACACAGGAGAGAGCTAAAGCTGGCCCTGACTGCTGACTGGTGGAGAGGACCTTCTTTTTGATAGGATGTGGATGCAGTTTTGCATATCTTTGTACAGACTTGGTGGAGCCATAAGAAAGAAGAGCCTCCCATAGACTGATGTTTCAAATCGTAGTGTTACAGAATTGGCTGTTAAAGGAAGCAGTGTAGAGTGTAAATATGCACAGGTTACAGTAACCCTGGGGTTTCTCACACGGGGCAACGAGAGAACTCAGACACAGGTTCAGAAGTAACCTGCAACTTGAACGACTGTCGGTGCACGGACAGTTGCAGCAGTTTCTAGTGGAGAAATCAGTATGTTTTCACCAGAGTTTCTGGAAAGCTCCGCTATTTTCATCTCCCTTGTTGAAGGAGAGCTGATGCTCAGTTCTCATACTTTGTGATACTTTTGTAATTACTGCATTCAGGTATGTGTCTTATGTTAAAACCTACCTTGGTTTTCTTTGTAGGTCATTTCAAGACTCATATGAAATGTTAGTGCACGCATATCTGATGCATTTGTCATCAAGGGCAAGCTCCAAGAAATGAGGGAAGTAGAAAAAATTAAAAATTGCTGATGTTGTGTGAGGAAAATGTATCAAGGATGAGTTTGGAGAACAGGACTTGGTTCAAGCATGCTGCACGTGCTCCTGGAGGAGCAAAATGGAGCAGTTAGAGGCTGGTTAGAGAAAGTCATGGTCTTTTTATTTTTACTTTTTTTTTGGTCAAATGAAAACTGAACCTTTTTTCTGTGTGACACAATCTCAACAGATGGGGCTAAGATGCTCCAGCCTCAGAACAGTCTTAGTAAGAGAATGAAATTCTTTCTTTGACAAGCACTTTAAGTATTGCATTATTAAATCAAAGGGCATCACTGTCACCAGTGCATACTCTGGCTGCATGTATAAAAGGAAAGTGAGTTGTGCTCATCTTTTCCAGAGAAAAGCATAATCATTTATCTTCATGTGATGGTTTTAGACTGCAGCACCTGAGTTCTGCTGCCCTGAATGAGGGCATTCAAAGAGCGTACAGGTGCTCAGTATTATTTCTTGCTGAGCAGTTCTTTGCACAGCTTGCTTTGTGGCTTCCCCCTTAATAGACTGACTGGTCTGATACCTCACTGCATTTCACACTGAAGGCCAGGCATTGAGAAAATAAAAGTAAGGAGGTAAAGTGCATGTCACCTAAATTTTAATACCAGTCAAAAGAGGGAGGGATCAGAGAGCAGTTAATTTTATCTGTCTTAGGTATGTACCTTAAGATGAGTTGTATGTTCCCTGAAATTGTCCATTTCTCTCCATTGACTGTAAAGGGAACCTGAGATCACTAGTACAGGCTTGAATGTATCAAAGCTACGTGGTAAAAGTCTGTATTTGTAACCAGCTCGTGGATGCCTAACTTCTTAATGCACCGAAGTCTCTGTGTTGGGCCTCTCATAGTTCATGAAAGATCTCTGTAAATAGAATGACATTCCATAACAATGTCATTCCATAAGCAACAAGAAGCATACTACTGCTCTTGTTCATGATGTCATTTTGTAGCTATTTTGCAGCTGAAAAACTCGGTAAATTACATGCACTTTAAAAATGAGAGTTAATTGTCCATGATTCCCAACCCTGGGGAGCTTGTCATTCTTAGAGATTGCCTAGAGAGACTGCCTGTGCACTGTATAGGGTAGCACTCCTGTCCGTGTGGAGAAAGGTTGCCTTCTAGCACTCTCAGTGCACGGGACTTACCAATGTGTTTTACTGCAGTACTGGAGATTCCTATGTATCAATACTGAGCCATTAGGGAGCCATGGGAAAGTCACCTTTTTTTCCTCTTTTACAGTACAAATGATGACTCAAAGAGAAGCATTCAGTTCTAATCTATGTGAGTTCTTGTAATAAGCTTTACAATTAGAGCACAGAGTCTTCCATCTAATGCACTTAATTTACACTGGGAAATGAGATACTGTTCAACTAATCCGATGCTATTTTCTCCTTTATTAGAGAATGAAAGCATCCTCTGAGGCTCTGGTGGAATTCAGGCTAAGCTTCTGAGACACAAATAGTGTGAAACGCTAATGAAATAGTATGCTACTGTAATTCCCACTTGGTATCTGGTGCCCCTCTCCTTTAACCTATAGCACAATTAGAAGAGTTGGTAGGAGGCAATGGGCCTGTACCAACCCTTTCTGGTCTCGGGGCGACTGTCAATTTTTGTTTAAGATGACACTAATACAGATGAACTTTTCTTCAACCAGTTTGATCCAGCTGTCTTGCATGGTGACTGCAGTGCTTTTAGGAAATGGTTAAGAGGTTTTCTACTGCTTTATAGTAACTCCTGTAAGCATTACTGTGTTCTTCTCTTTAAACCTAGGCAGCTCAGTTGCTTAATTTAGAACATATGTATTCAAATCACCAAGGAGCATTTCCACTGCTTCTTAAGGGGAAAATACATAGAGAATATGTATTCTTCATTTTCATTAGGCTGCAGCAAATTCTCCCTTTGTATATAAGTACTACACCTACACTGTTGTGAGATGTAAAGGGACTATCGTCTCTAGTCTCTGAATTTTGGGTTTTTGGGAATGTCAGAAGACGAGCATCCTGCCAAATATTGGGTCTCTTGCTCCATTGGCTTTCTTTGGTGATATTGATTGCTGTCCCCGGAGATCTGCTCGTCTCTTGTTTTTCATTGCTGTTGTGCTGATTCTTTGACCACTTTGCTCAATTCTTTCACATCTTTCTGGATCACTTTTATTTTCTCCCCCACTTCTTGTACATGAAACGTATGGTGAGTCCCTTGTAGACAGAAGCATTAGCTCTTAAGGGAAAAGCGAGAAGAAAGAAGTGCATGATATGCTGTGGCAAGTAAGTATTCTATATCATAGAGTACTAAAGTTACTTATCACTGTGTTAGTAAATTCTGTGTCAGAAAGAAGCATCAGATGGAGAGTACTGACGTTAAATTTGCTAATCCATAGAACAATACAGCAGTGTCTAAATGCAGCCCCTCACTTACTGCTCTAATGTCCTAGCTCGTTAGCTAAATAACCAACCTGCCACAAGCTAAAAGGGTAGATTTCCATTTTTGTCTGCAGTCTTTGATTACTAAGCACATAAGCATCCTGTGGCTGATGGTTCATGAGGATGAATGCGTTGCTGATCTCAACAGGGGCAAGAAGAGACCTGCATAACCACAGGGCTGCATGACATAGTATGGGAATGCTCATGGAGGATAAGAGGTTAAACTTTGCCGTGTAAGGGTGATGTTTGCCTGCTGGGATTGCTTTGTTTCATAATGGGATGCAAAACCAACAGTAAAGGCTTTTGCACCTGTAAAATGTATAAACCTGTGAAACCATTGCCCCTTGTTCTATAGGCTGTAGAAATCCTAAATCTTCCTCTTCTTTCACTGTCTTGGATTTTGGCTTTAATTAAATATTCAAAATTGTTGATTTCGGAATCGGTTCTGGGCATTTTTCTTTGGGAGTAGACAGACTATATTGCTCGCTGGTGCAATTTACCCATCCAGGTGAATTAATGAATCACTTTATTAATGCCGCTGGCACACTCTTCCAACACGGTTGATGTGCCACTGCTGTCAGACTGTTACATTACTGTGAGACAGACCTGAATGTGTCTCTTTTAGACAAAAAACTATTAGTACAGTGTCAGCACAGTGGAATAGTCTCATGCTAAATACTGTAAAATCCTTGTGCCATTTCTTTGTGCAATAAATGGAACTGGAAGTTCGGACAATCACTGGAAAACAAAATTCAACTGCTGCATTTATTACAGTAGTAGGAAGTGTGCTAATAAGCAATGCCAATATAAATACTGTCATTCAGAGCTCAGACTGCTTATTGCTATGTTGTAAAACTAGAAAGGGTACTCATGGATGCTGCTCAGACAGTCAAGTGAATATCTAATAGCCAGCAATAAGGAGTGCAAAACAGTTGTGCAAAGGTGACAAATTCTGCCTGAAGGATGGAGGGGCAAAAAATCAGAACAAAGGCATTTTAACATGATTGCATTTTTTCTTAAAATAGCTGGGTTTGCCTTCTTAAATGCAAATTTAAGAACCTATGTTCTCACTAGCTTTTAAATTGTAAGAGTCTGTGGCTATTGTGTAGAAAACTATACAGCTATGTTTTGTTCTGTATTTTTAGCTTAAAAAAGTTTTGAGAAGCTTGAGATTAGGTTTCCTTGCCTTCCAGTCCCATCCTTATCCATTTGGCAAGCACAGTCCACAGCTGCTCATTTAGGATGCTGTGAGAAAAGCTTACAATTCCCATTAGTAGGGGAATAAGCAGTATCATGTTTGAAAACACAGATCCTGCTTGTCAGGCAAATGTCTTTTGATAGCAGCTCCCATCCCCACCTCTTCAACCCCCAAAGCACAAAAAACACCGTGTCTCTTCAGATCTTATTTTCAGAACTGGTGCTGCATGTTGTATACATGTGAGAAAACAAAACAGGGCTGTCTGTGTTGCAACTATCTTCCATGCTCTGGAGGCCTGGCTATGCATGGCGCGTGCACAGCCAATGTTTTGGAAGGACTTACAGGGTCATCAAGTAGTCTGAAAAGTACCGACTGGGTGGCCCCGCCAGATACAAACCTGCTTTCCTCCTCTATTTAACGGGCGTGTCAGCCTTTTCTGGGTCCTTTCTGGTTTTGTTTTCTGGTTTTCTTCAGTCCTAAGTTGAGAGCTTATTTCAGTGCTTGAGGGAGTCATGTTAGGAATTTCATGTGTTGGCATGATTATTCAGTAACAAAGGTACAGGTTAGCACTTCAGAAACAGAATCGTTGAACTTTGCGATATACTAGTGTTTTGTAGCATTAGGGGTTCTTTTTGTCTAAAACCATCCATAGACCAATGAATGCAAATGAGAGCTCATGGTCGTCTTGGTTGTGCATTTTATCAGATGATCTTACTATGAAGGAAGGAATTTAAAAAAAAAATTAAAGCTTTATTCATATAAAAACCATAGCTTAAAAGGTTTATCCAGCTGTTTTAAGATTACATTTTTTATAATTCCTTTTTCTTATGGATTATTTCATAGGATACAGTGAAAACAGTTGATGGGGATTACACTCTTGTGTTTCAGTCCTCCCAGTTGCATCTGAAGGATGCATGGAGCCCATTTTTCTTCCATCGTTTAACAATTCCTTAGAATTGCCATGCTTGGAAAAACCATATAGAGAAATATTCCAGTAGTAGAGTAGAAACTCAGGAGCAGTTGCCAAAGAGTAAAATACATGTGTTTTCCACAATAGTTGAAAAGTATGGTATTCACGGCACCAAGCCTGTCAGAGTTCAAGGAGTGTCTGGACAACGCTTTTAGTCATATGATTTAGTTTTAGGTAGTTCTGTGAGGAGCAGGGAGTTGGAGTCGATGGTCCTTATGAGTCCCTTCCAACTTGAGATGTTCTATGATTCTTTTTGGTCCTTCATGTTAGTTTTGTTTTCTCACACTCTTTGCACTACTAAACTTTCTGTCATTTTAAAGCCCTAACAGTGTTCAGCCTTTTCAGCTGTAGACCACAGCTGTATTTCCTCTTCTAATGGGAGGAGAAAGGCACACCCCAAATTCCCTTCACGTTTGTACAACTGGACCTGCTTTGCACATACAATAAAATCTACTCGTGTTCAGTAACTCCCTTTTTGAGCTTGTATTATATAGGTCTTTTGTTTCCTTGTGTTGCGGAGGAGTGGAATGCACCTCACTCAAAAGAGAGAAGCAGAAATATGTTTTATTGAGATAAAATAATAATTTGACAGAGTTCAATAAATTCAATGGAATTTAACAAAGTTTGACAGTGGTTTACTAAGGTTCAGTAAGTTTGATGGCAAGGTTCACCTTGTTAATTACTGCATGGAAGAAACGTACAAAGGGAAATTGAGTTAGTGAAACCTAGAAAGTTTAACGAGCTATTAGTCACTTGCCGAGGATCTGTTGCGGCAAGGAATCTCTCAAACTCGAGGAGTAAGGGATCTCTCCGCCTCGGGCAAGGAAGGATCTCTTAGTCTCAGGTGAGGAATCTCAGACCTTGACAGGCGTCCCTGCTCAGGGGGAGAGTCACCTGGCAGCAGTCTAGCTGCAGTTCAGGGGGAGCTCAAATCTGGCTCATCCAATGATCTGCCATTAGTAAAAAGGTCTCTCTGCCTTGAGGACCAACCTTGAGAGGTGTCCCAGCTCAAGGGGAGACCACCGCCATGCAGCCATGCTGCCTAGCAGGGAGAGCTCCGGGGCAGCTCACTTAGGCTGTCGTATTTATGGGATAAAGAGGTTGGCTCGTAGTCAAATCACATGCGATGGAAAGGTAGGCATGAGACTCCTTGTACCCACCACTTTCTTTTTTTGATAAACAAATTTTGGAAAAGCCACCTGTTATTTATGTGTTAATTGCATGATTGGTGTTCCAAACCCATATATATTGATGTTTACTGTGTCACTCTGTTACTTTGGGGGTTTTTGGAGAACAGGTCAAAACTAGAGGAGTTCTTGGCCCGGCTACAGCTCAGGTCTTTACCTCCTTTGGAGCCTGTACCAAACTCCTGCTAGTTTGGTTAAGGGGTCTAGCGCATCCGTCACACCTTAGAATAGGGCACCTGGGAACCACGTTTTTCTGTGTCCTTCCTGAGTCTGGGATTCAGGCTAGATATTGTTCCAGTTGCAGCAATCCAGTTCCTGATGTCCTCATTCCTGGGGAGCCTGTGCCTTTCTCCTCTGCGCCCAGCGGAGGAGGGAGAATGGCTGAAAGGCAGCAACAGGCTAGACAAAGCTAGCAATATAAAATACTGTCTGGATCAAATGGGGCTTAAAATGTAGTTGATCACAATTACATGTGTACAAGGCCGATCTGTCACCATGTTTATTTAATCAAGATCACATAGAGATTTTAATTAAAATAGTGAGCTCATAACATCAGGCTGGTCATCTGTAACTGACAAGTGTGTTTAGTTACAAAGGCCAAAAAATGGTCCTTATTTATGTGCTAGTTTTGCTAAATAATGGGTAACTTGTTTAGATCACTTGCAGTAATTTGGCACAGAGTGATACTAAAAAAATTGCTTCCTGTCCAGTTGGTGCCAGTAGGAAAGAGCCCATTATTTTCAGTGAGGTGGGATTGAGCCTTGAGTAACTACTACAACAGCTGCTTATCTTAGTTTCTTAAATTCAGAAAGTGGGAGCAACAGTTTAAACTCCTAATTTTCTAATATTCTGTGGCACCTGTTTTTCAAATGGTACTTAGAAAGGGGAAAATTAACTGGGGGAAAAAAGGGAAAACAACCATCACTTTTTTTTGGGGGGGTGGGGGGAGGTTTAGATTTGGCCTAAAATAAAGAGAGAAGACAGTAATGCTGGGTGTCTTCTTAATTTAAATCAGTTAGGCAATAGTAGTTCCTAAACTTGCCAGACGAGACTTTCATGTCTGTTTAGCAGGACAAACTGCTCTATTAATTAAGCTCAGTCCCGTAAATCTCTTGCAATCAAATCCCAAAGTAACCTGGATCATGTTGCTATTGAAGTCTATAGCCCAGGAGAACGGAGTTCAAGATCTCATTTGTCCTGTGTTCAGCTATGATGTGACTTGTTAGATGTCATTTTTGCACTGGGAATCACTAAGTCTATCTTTTAATTGTCTTGCAACAAGGAAGAAGTAATAAAATGTTTGTGATTTATACTAATTTGATTTTTAATGAAAATGTATTTACACGCATTTCTTGAAAACAAATTTCTTGGAGAAATAACCTTACTAAGTCAAAACATAATCAGCCTGACATTTCATAACAGAAAAATATTCTGGCAGGAGTTAGGGGAACAGCGCAAAATAAAAGCAGAAACAAACATTCCACAAAAAACTTAGCTTGTGGCACTAGTTTTTGTTCATGTTGGATAAGTGTTACAATTCCAATTCCGATTGTTTTTTTTTCCAGAGGTACAATGCACAACTACTGCAGTCAATCTCAAGGAGAGAGCGTGGTTACTTCCAATTAGTTAGCCAGAGGAATTGAAATTAAGTAACATTTCAGTAGATCATTTTGTATAATAATGGTTTCTGTGCATTTGTTTCTCTTCACTGAGTAGATCTTAACCTGCAAGACTTCTCCAGAGGGGAAAGTCCCGTCTTCCTCCCATTATGTGGTGCTCAAACTCTTCTCTTCCACGTTTCTGTGGGTCCTGGATTCTTCCAGTTCTCTGGGTTCTTTGAGGAATCACCTTTACAGAGGGGTTTAGAATAACTCTCACAGAACTCTAAAATTAACGTCATGCTGTAACATTTATAGGTTTCTTTTTCTGAGACAGAGATGTCCTTTTCGTCACCTTATTTTCGCAGGAGAATAGAGTTTGTGTTCTCTGGGTTGAGGGCAAACCACGTTAGAGTGTGACAGAGGGAAAGCTAGATGAGATTAAAGAAATTGCTCATAATCTTGCACAGTTCAGCTCAGGTTTTCAAAACAACAAGGCATATGCTATTCATGCGGCTTCCAATATGCAAGTGTTATTTATACACTGACAGAGGGGGAAGAAAAATAAAAATCAGGCAGGCAGCCAGAGCCCTGTAGATTTTTTTTTTTTTTTGTAGCTTTCATCAAAGGGTGTTGCTGAGATGTCCTTTATTGGCTTGCTTTTCTTTTTATCACAGAGGTGATATTTGGCAGCTGGGTTTCTGCCTCCTCATGATGCTTTTCAGACATGTAGGCACTCTTCAAGTCTCATGCAGACTTTGCTTGAGTACCTTTGCTCGTGAAGTTAAGCAAACTTTGCAATCAAACGTGACAGGAGGTGTTGATTCACTGGCGCCTTAGAGTTTTTCTTAGTTCTGAGCTACCAAGAGCCCCAGTTAGAGTCAGTTCTAGCAGCATCCTGACTACTGATACCATTGACCATGGGAAGATCCCTAGTGTTTAAATTTGCTAGTATTTTCTCAGACACACAGCCAGTGCTTTGGTTAAAAAATGTATCCTATTTTTAACCTTTATTTTGCTTGGTAAAATCACAAAATGAGCAAGTGATTTGAGTTTTCCACTCGCTGCAAATTGTGTCACGTTAAGCATTACACTTTGGCCGAACCACAATACCAAGATCAATGATCGTGATATTCTGCCACGTCGGGTCACGGGGCAGAGGAAGTGCTGTTTTACTGGAGCCTTTTTATACATGGTATATGCTCAGTGCACTCAGTCATCTTTGTTTAAGACTTCTTTCCCCCCCACCCTCCAATATCATATTGACTGCTATTGCTCATATGCTTAAAGGAGGGAATAAGTATAAACCTTCTGATCTTTTAAAAGGGACTTTTGGATTTTATTTTAAACGGAAATTGCTTTGTGGTTACTGTATTTTTGCAGGTGTTTCTGAATTGTTAATACTACCTCCAGTGTAAGGGGGCTGAATTTTTAGTGCAAATAAAAGAAGCCAAATTCTTTTCAGTAACAGATTAAATTCTTATGAAAGATTTGGTAAATGACAGGAGAAACTGTGCCTGTGTTACAAAAGATTTTGGGACAGCCTCGCTATACAGATACACCATGGAAATTTGGTCCTTTTGACAAAATTGTCTCAGGCCTCTCTTGATTTCTTTTTGTCTACAGAACCCCCAACTCCTATCGCCCCTCCTGAGCTGCTGGCTGTCGGAGCCACGTACCTGTGGATCAAACCCAATGCCAACTCCATCATTGGAGACGGGCCCATCATTCTGAAAGAGGTGGAGTATCGGACGACCACTGGGAATTGGGCGGAAACGCACATTGTAGACTCTCCTAATTATAAACTGTGGCATTTGGATCCTGATGTGGAGTATGAGATCAGAGTGCTGCTCACTCGCCCTGGAGAAGGAGGCACGGGGCCCCCTGGACCACCACTCACAACAAGAACAAAATGTGCAGGTAGGGTTTCTACTGCTTTACAATACAGCACAGATATTTTGGTTCACTTACTAACACATTAATAAATGGTCTTTCACACAGCCTTATTGTAGATGTGGTCTGAATTGACATTGTGAATCTTGATATATCCTGGAATACTTTACTTTTTATTCCATAGGCAAGTGTTTAAGAAACTGGTTTTTCTATGCATGTAGTGTATTTGCCAAACTTTCTGCTACAGTGTATGGCTGTTTTCTGTTGAAATGGGCAAGCAGATGAGGTTAGGGTTGTTCAGCCTAGAGAAGAGAAGGCTCCGGGGAGACCTTATTGCAGCCTCTCAGTACTTAAAGGGGGCTTATAAAAAAGATGGTGGCAAACAATTTAGAAAGGCCTGTTGCGACAGGACAAGGGGGAATGGCTTTCAGCTAAAGGGGGTAGATTTAGACTACATATAAGGAAGAAATGTTTTATGCTGAGGGTGGTGAAGCACTGGCCCAGGTTGCCCAGAGAGGTGGTGGATGCCCCATCCCTGGAAACATTCCAGGTCAGGTTGGACGGGGCTCTGAGCAACCTGATCTAGTTGAAGATGTCCCTGCCCACAGCAGGGGGGTTGGACTAGATGGCCTTTAGAGGTCCCTTCCAACCCAAACTACTCTATGATTCTATGAGAGTTTCCCAACCAAATTGTTAAGACTAGTCTATTATAAAATTTTCACCCTGTAAGTGCATAACAATATATTTGTTGTTCTTGGGTAATGGTTCAGCATTGGTTATTAACAAATTGACAGTGCTATCAGTTTATGGGTGCAGTGTAGTGAAGCAGTAAGCATTTAGTTTTTAAGATACATTTTTGTATTCCATTTGATGGAACTTATTCTTCTCGCTCCTGATAACGAAACCTGTTCGAACACTATGCAGCATCTTCCCTTTGTCTTTCATATTGGAACAGATCAATTTTGATGCAGGGACAGGAAAAGTCTATCTTCTTTCTAAGCCATATTGGCCTTTCTGGGAAAAACTAAAGGATCATGTTCCTCGTGTTTCAGATATATTGGCTAGTCATCCTGTTTTCATACATTAATCATTAGCCATTAAGGGGAGTCAAGCTCTGTGCCTTGCAAGGGGATGAACAAAGCAGTTTTCTACCTAGCAGTTTTTTTCCACCACACAGCTGTCTTCTCAAGATTCACATTTTTGTAATTTTTGCAAGGTCTTTTCTGTGGTGTGAACAAATGACAGAGACTAAAAGGCTGCTCTCCTTTTTCTACAACCTTCCTTCCCTCCCCACAAATTAGTGGTTTACAGCAAGTGGATTTAAGCAGTGGAGAGCTTATGCAAAAGCATTCTGGTTCCAGGTGCTCTTTATGACTAAATAGCAAGCCTGAAGTGTAAAGAATGCGTCAAGAACAGCCAAATCCCATCCTGGGATGGGATTAAGCAGTGCAATGTTAGCATTCCTGACCCACTGTCACAGCATGAACATCCCCAGCAGCATCCTCTTCCTCTACCAAGAGAGGAAGCCTGGCAGGTTGAGTGTGTTGTGGGGCAGGGGGGGCACATCCTTACTGCCTTTCCTTTTTTGTACAGGTTGTAAAGCAGTGAACATTTAGTGTCTGTTTGAGAAGAACTGGTGGAGAAAAAAAAAATCGGAGCATGAGGATCTGGCATGTAGGTGTTTGCTATATTCAGCACCTGTCCATTGGTAGAAGACAGGAGGCTTTTCTGCAGCTAGGTGGAAAGCATGAAGTGACATGGATGATGTCCTGGCCTAGTTGGGCAATTGGCACATGCTCTGCTACTCATCTTTTGTCGGTCTCCTCCCTCACTAGTGTGGTCAGATTCTCTAACCTTCAGCAGAAGTAACTGCAGGCCTGGCCTGGGACTGACATATGCAAATCCAATGCATTTGTATACGGAAACACGACATGCTGAGATTTGGTCTGTAGTTCATGCATTGTGACTTTGCAGGCACACGCTCTGCAGCAGCCAAACTTGCAAACTTTTCTGTATTACCTGTAAAGAATGCTTGCTTTAGTTTAATCCAGGGGTAAAAAAAAAAAAGGATGTTGGCTTTGTGCTTGATGATGTCTTGTTCTGGATCCCAAATTGCTGAGTTTCCTTACTCAGCATAGGTATCGACTGACATCGTGAAGGATGACATAGATAATTTGTTCAAGTTGGCCAAGCGGTGCCACTCACTATTTTCCGTCCTAATTTACTAATGAAAATCTAACTGGAGAAGTTCATTCTGTTAATGTTAGTTGTCATACAGAGCTTGTTGAGATTGATGGTGATGGCATTTATGTTTTGTTTAGGGCATTGGGTGGGAGAAATTGTAATGATCTTGATCTAAGCGTGGTCTCGAAGGAAGGGAGAGACTTACCTGGTATCTAAAGATGGACAACTTCCACAAAACGCCAACTGAAATGATAGACAAGAAAATGCAACTCATTCTTCCAGTTTCCATATGTCATGGAACTCCTTCAAAATACCCTATTTTGAGGATAATTACACAAAACTTCCACGGTAAAGATTTTCAAGAACGTGCTGAACCAAGAAAACAGCACTACTTCCTTGATTTTTCTTAGAGTACCTAACAAATGGCATCAAGGAAAACTCAGAGTTTTTTTTAAATAGTTGAGGGATGAGTGATGTTGCTTTTTTGAAGTGAATTTTTTGGTTCTTTTCTTTGTCTTTATTTTTTCTTAGCAAGAGGGAAGTACCAAACTCCTACAGGCTTGTATGCAATCAGTAGATGACTGGAGTAGTCCTGTTTTACCGGACTGTTTAGTGTTGGTACTGTGTTTATGAGGCCCACTAACAGAGATAACAAAATTGACTGCAGAAGTAATAGTAGAGAATATCACCTATACTGGAGAAGAAGTATTTACTTATTTAAATTGCGAGAAATCAGCGTAAGCATAAACAGAAGGTGTCTGCCACCTTCCAACAGTGGGAAGTCAATGTCCCTTTTACTAAATAATCACCTTAGTGTCTTTTCACATAGACATCGTATACTTGTGTGCTGGGGAGTCTGAGTAACTACTGGCATAGCTTTCAATTGAGGCACACCTTGCAATGAGATTCTTATTTTTTATTTTCATCTCTGAATTAGAACAGGATTTAAGAAGGACCATGCTTTTCTTCCACTTCAAATCAAGTGACGGCAGCTCATATACAAAGGTACAGTTGTCTGCTGTGAGCTTCTTGACTGACAGACTGAGCAAAAGCATGACCAGAATGGTTCAGCATGAGCTTAGAAAGTCATTACACCATGATGCAACTCTTATCAAGATCATTCATGATTTTCAGATTTTTGATCAGAGTGAATGGAAGTTGTTTACATGGACTTTAAAAAGTTTTTCGTTATATTTATAAACCCCATAAAAACTAATTATGGAAGGTCTTGCTCTAAATGAGCACAAAGAAGTTTTATTAAACTGGATAATATCTTATCTAAATTTCTATAAACAGTATGTGCCCAGGCATCCATTATCCCACTGGTGATGTTTTTGGTTTTCTACAGGACAGCATTACAAGACTTCATTTATATTTGATCTTTAAGAATGATACTGAAAATTAAGTCCCAGCTTGCCTCTTTCCAGGAAAAGCCAACTGCCAGAAAATATGGCAAACCCTGCCTTTGTAAAGGAATGATTTTGTTGTTGTTGTTGTTGTTGTTGTTGTTGTTGTTGTTGTGGGTTTTGTGTTTGATTTTTTTTTTTTTCATAGACTGTGTGATAGGTGTGATAGGTTGTGACTTGGAGCAGGAGAAGATTAAATGACCTTGAGGCATAAAACAGTAAACTGTCAGTCAGAGGGAAGAGTTGCTCAGCTGGGAATGCGGAAAAGAGAAAGACTGCTTAAGGTTAAGACCAGGCACAGGCTTGAGAGGTGGTTAAAGGAAAGGAAGATATAAAATATTAGTTTTTACCCCCAAAATAATAGGTTGGGGGAGATAACAGGATCAGAATAGTATGTTTGAACACAGTTCCCGGTAGTGCCTAGTAGTTCAGCATTGGTCTTCTGAGTGTGGTTTTTTTAGCCATCCTCAATAGTTAAACAGAGCTCTTTAAAATCCTTGTTTCACGGGCTTCATTCAAGAGTGTGCTTTGGAAAGCTGTGATTTGGGAAGGTTGGGGCTTGTTTTCTTCTCTGTGCTTATTTACTATTCCCCTGCTTTTTTTCTTTCTCCAGTTGCCACAGAAAGGGAGAACAGGAGAGGTCATCATTGTGTGTGTCTGAAATCTCATCTGAAAAGTATTTACCTTCTAGTGGGATGAACTTGCATGAAAAGCAAGGCCAAAGAGTAACATTTAAATGAATATTAATAAAGGGAGAGAGATAAGACTTTCTTTAAAAATAATATTTAGACCTGGTTAAAATACTATCTGAAAAAAATATCTTGAACATTGGATTCTCTGCCTTTTTGGATGATGACAACAGGTGACTCATAAGATGAGGAGGGTTTTGTGACCTTGAGGCTTGGGAGCAGGAAGCTTTCCAGTCTGACAGGAGAGTTGCTTGGTAAGGAATGGGAGGGGAGAAAAAGTCCTGAGAAACCCTGTAATCCACCCCCACCCCACCACCCCCGAATAAAAAAGGTGTGGCAGTGATTCTTCATAGAACAAGCTTATGATAATAGCAGGCTTGTCCTCATATGAAAAACTCCACAGGTCACATGCAGCCTCTCTCTTAAGATAAGCTGCTAGAGACTGGGTTATTCAGCAGTGATCTGGCTCCTGGAGAAAGGAACAGTTGTCAAGATCAATACTCAATTTTTGTTCTTGGCCTAGGGAAATAAAAGTTAGTCTTGAACAATGTGGCTGAATTCGAGACTCCTTTTAAAAATAGTCAGGATAAAGTAGCTGGTATAAATGCAAATAATCTGTACATTGAGAGTTTGATACATTGCAAAGTAGTTGGAAAACCTTTTCCTTTAGTTATTATTAAAAGGTACTTTGTTGCCATGAAATCTTGAGAAGTTTAGAAGTAGTAAGCAGCTTTTGCCTTTTTTTTGTGGTTTTAAGACTACATTTTCATATTTTATATAAATGTTTTTGTTTGTTGCTCTGTTACAAATGTTAGAAAAAGGAGGTAGTTGTGTACTATTATGAGATGCACAAATTGAACAACTAGAAGGTTACTTTGTTGTGTGCTTAGTATGAATTGTTAGAACAACGGGTTCAAAAATACTTCTTTCTGATTTAATTTTACGGTGGTAGCTCCCATTAAATAGGAAACTTTCACATGTTAATGTTGAAAAATAAGATTCAGGGTTGCTATACTGCTGCCTTCATTTTTTTCAAGCTTCCAAAAAAAAAAAAACCAACCTGAAAAAAGTCTGATGTATGAGTCAAAGCACTACACAAGTGGCATATCAAGTGATTTGAAAGAGAATTCTGTACAACTGATGTGTAGGTATTATTAGAATCGCTGTTTCACAGACTCATTTAAGTTCGAGTTACTCTAAGCCTTGTCCTGAAACATACATTCATTTCCCTATGAATATTAGTTAAATTTTAACTCTTGGCTCCACTACCTTCTATAACTTTAAATGTAGACCACTGGGAAAATAGATGCTTGTTTAGCAGGATTGCCTACTTCAGAAAAACACTTCCAGTAGAACATTAGCAGTGAAGGAAAACCTTACCTGGGTTTCTTGTTTTGTGTATTGGTAAATGCTGTGAGGGACTTTCTTTTCTCAGCTATGATAAGACAAGCCTCTGCAGTGCATGTTCCGCTTGTCTTTGGTTTTGCTCTCTTGCTAAATTCCCTGAAACAAAGGCTTGTGTAGCACAGTGAAATGCGCTTGTTCTTCTCTTGATAGCACCTATTCCCAAGAGCCGTGGAGCGCTGCAGGTGGGCTGTTGAGAATGGCATGATCTTGTGTCTGAGTCTTGGTACATGGATCCCGCAAAGCTTGTGGACTGGTATCCACTTTAGTGACTTTATCTGCTTAGCTTGATGATTGAAACTCTGTTTTCATTCCAGCTCAATAGCCTTTGGCATGTCAGCTAGAGAGATAAGAGTAGAGTTACAAAAATATGATACTCCTCCTTTGTGATCCTCGATCCCCAATTTGCACTTGGAAACAGCCTGGTAGCATTGTTGAAAGATAGGACCTTCATCTGTATCACATCCTAACAGCCTAAGTCCCTTTGCATACAAGATGATGATTTTCCCTGCCAAATTGATTAAATAGATAATAAATGTGTCTTGATTTCTGCTTCATTCTTTCCCCCTCCTCACTTAATTTTTGAGGGAGTAGAAAGACAGCATCTACCCCCTTTAAATAACAGCTGAAAGAAAAGGTGAAGTATTTCTCGATGATATGCATTTTGTGGCTGTGAGCATGTCAGAGCGGTACGCTTTTCTTGTCTCTCTTTGTCAGGTCTCAACTTCTGTTTAGCCCACAATGTGTACCTTCAGACCTCTTGGACAATATAGACAATGCTTCAACTGAAACGACAGAGCTCTGTAGGAAGCAAAGTGTATTTCTGGTTTCTCTTCAAGTTGCAGAGGTGCAGTTGATTGCATGTGTAGGGGTGTTCCAGGCAAAAGATGTCTCTTTGAGGAGCTATCAGTATCAAGTTATGGATGTATTGGGTGTAGAAACATGGTCAAACTGGAAAGATACCTTTCAAAGAACAGAGGGTAGATTAGATCTATGAATTAGTTACTGGAAAAGAATTGAAAAAAGAAGGAGCTATGTTGTCTGAGATATAACACCAGTGATGACCTATATGGAACAGAAGGCATTTGGGGAGGAGAAAGGGAGGTAATTAAATGGTGAAAGGGGAGGCGGAGTCTTTTGGTGCACTTTGGGTGACTGACTGAATACAGGACTCCTGAAAAGCCATATTGTTGGCGCTGACAAGGTACTTGGTTTGGTGTGAGGCCACCGTCCATCCAAAGTTCAGGCACTAAATTCAGTGTGTTGGAAAGCAGTAATGTGCAGAGGAGAGGCTAGGATTTACTGCTGGAGCATATCAGTATGCCATAAATCTGATATTTGTTTCTAGCAGTGACCAATGCCTGAAAATTCCCGAGTTTAGCAAAACATGTCCCCTCTTGCCTTTAACCATGGTACGTATGGTGAGGAATTTTCTTTATCCTGGTCCCTGCAGAAGATCAGCTTTTTGTCCTGAGGCATGTGGATTGATTGCCCTTATCTTAGGCTGCATAAATACAGTTATGAATATAAAGGCAGTCATAATAGTGCTTTGGTCTGGATTTTTTTCCAGAGGGATTTTGCTCGTGATGGATTTAAATTCTAGGGATTTATTTTTTTTATCTGCAAAGGCAGTTTGTTATCCAGAAATGTTTTTTATTTTTATTTATTAGGATGAAGTCTAGTTATTCATTTCCACATCATGCTGTATCTGATTGGTGGTCTTGCTGTTTAATTTAATGGCTTTCTATAATGAGGTATGAATATAGCATTATTTTCTGAGTGGGCAGGCTGGTCAGTAAGATGACAACTTTCATAAAGGCATTAGGCTTTCATGCCATGAAGAACAGTTCTCGTGAATGATGGGACCTCATGACTTCTTACAAGAGAAATGAACCTGCCTAGCACTTATTTTCATGCCAGCTGAATTTAGGACACTGTTCTCTTCTATATTTCTTGACTCCTGAGTTCTTTCCAGGTTTCATCCCAAATAGCCTGAGTATTCCTAATTGGAAGACACAAAAATGGAGAGAGAGAGGAGAAAACAAAACAAAAAAAAAACCATTGTTTTGTTGAACTCAAAAGAAATCCCTGAGCACTGGTTGACTTAGTGGCACTGTAGATTTGGGGCAGCTCAACATCTGGGGTGTGCACGGTACTTTTCTAAGTGAAAGTGGTTTTGAATGAAATTTTAAGTGAATACAAACCAGTTTGATTTTTCTCTTGTTGCAGTTTTTCCAGGCTGTATTTCTACTTGAAATACATAGGGCACACATGAAGGCTGTGTACAAGAAGGTCACTGACAGGAGAGTCAGGTCCACGTTAATGGTTTCGGATCTTCTAGACTGGAGCCTGGACACAAGTGGTGCGCAGAGAATCTAAACCAAAATTATATCAACTTCTGCGTTACCAAGCCACCCCGGGTTAATCAGGGAACCGAGTTCTCATCTTTTTGTGTACAGCACAACGTTGTTTGGCTTTTCTTGTATGCATTCAGATAATTGTGTGATTCCTCTTTTTCAGCTCACTTAAAGAAACTGTGGAGGGAGGGAAGCAAAATAAGCAGATATTTGATGTGGTAATAGCTTCTTTCCTCTTTGCTCATGCAGCTTCATTCCAGCATCCTCAATTTAAGGGTGTCTCCGATGTGGTCCTGAAAATGTGACTTCACAGGACTATATCCTTAGCTTGTGCAAAACTGGCACTGCTTTACCAAAGTCAGCATTTTACACCCGTTGAAAATCTGGCCCACAATTTGCAAAAATGGGCCAGGCATTTTTTCTTGATTGTCACTCAGTCCCCGGCTAAAAGCAATTTATTTAAATTGCATGGTGTCTTTTAGTCTTCAGTTAAGTGGCATCTTTCATAAAATTTCATCCCTTATTACCATATTATTACTGTTTCTTTTAGTTTTTTGAGGGTGCGATGAGATGATCGTTTCCAGATGTCGCTTTATACGAGTGTGAAAAGCCCAGTTAGTGGGAGGAAACTGGAAAGGATAATGCTCTGTGTGTATTCTTGCAGTGCATGTGTTAAGCATTGAACTTCCACTGAGGAGTGACCGAAGGGAGGTGTCTATTTTCCTTCTCTGTGTAATATATACCATAACTCATCCTGGGAGTGAAATGACAGACCCAGTCTTGCAAAGCATTTATTAAGCTCTATGGATTTGCATAGTCATGATCCTATCTTTGTCCTGGGACAAACACTGCTCAATGCTTCCTGCTTATGTTTCTCTTTTTGCCTTTCCAAAGACAGCTGAAACATAAATGCCTTTCATTTTTAAACGTATTTTTAATGTACACAAGTCTGCATTAAAAAGCACTCAAATAATAAGAGGCGGTTTAGAGTTTATACACTGGAAGTGCCCAATTTTAACCATTGCAAAGAATAAAATGCATGTTAATTGGCTTTCTTGGAAGCTCTAACATGTAATACAAAAGCTAGGGAGGGTCCAAATGGAAGAGCGCACTACGTTTTTAACCTCATGTTAATGCTTTTTACCCTGAGATATTTGTAAGACGTTTAGGAACAGTTTTGTTCCTTACATGTTTAGTTGTTTTACATTTTGTCATAAATATTTTACCCTTTTGTTTTTCCCCAGTGGACTCTGAAATATCGAGATGAACATGACTGCTTGTTTAACACTTGCCACCTTATCCAGATAAGCAGGGGTGTTGCGCAGCTTGAAAAAATAAAAAGCATGTTATGTCTTAAATACTGTTGCAGAACCAGCAGATGGAGTATGAGAGTCCAAAACCTTTTTTGTAATGGTGTGTGTGTCTGTCTGCACAAGTACGTTGCATTTTCATACAGGTTGAGCTTGAAAATGGAATTTTATTTTTTTAACCACCTATTCTGTCTATGGACATTTCTGTGACCCATTATGTGGGTCACATAAAGCTGGGCTTTTTAAAAATATGAAGCAGTGGAATATTTTATGACTTTAGAAATAGTATTCAAGTAGACCATAGCTGTGACCATATCAAAGTACTCAAATATTGCTGGAGAGGCATACAGGCCTGAGCATCAAAATCAGACTGACAGTTGTTATTACAATGTATTTCACTCAAGATCCACAAATCCTCGTTGTAGCTGCCAATAATCCTTCAAATTATTAAACTAAAATCTTGGTGCAGAGACCATTGGAAGGGGTTCTAAAGCAAAACCACCACTCAGAAGATAACAAAATCTGAAAGCCTTAACGTCACAGTTTCCTCCCTGTGGCACTTTGGAAGGTTTTCTAGCGTTTACTAGAGAATGAAAAAGAAGCAGGAGGGAAGTGTGTCTTGCAAATAGATCCAAACCTCCAGAAGCTGATTTGTCAATTAATGAAGTTTGATGAAGATCTTTGATGAGCTTGAAAGATTAGATTATATATCAAGGAAGTCTGCCACTTTGAAGATAAAGCCTTCAAGTGATAAATTTATTTTAGTAATGTTTTTAATAGGAAGATAAACTGTTGGCATTAAGTTGTCCTTTTTAACAGAGGAAGGAGTGAGGCAGAGGAGTGGGATGCCAAATTTAAGAGAAGGAATACTGCACCAGAGGCAATCTTCTATATGAACTACTGTATGTGTATGTATAAAACCAGTTCTTCCCCGTTGGTTTTATTCTCCTCAGATTATTTGTTAACTTAGTATAGGCATAAATCTTTCCACCTGCTGTTCTGTAGGTCACTTTGCTATAATGTTTATTTTTACAGTCATAATACGTTCCTCTGCAAAAAGAGCCACATGATTCTTTTTCCTGGGCAGAAAGAATCTCATTGTCACTAAAGAAACTGTGCCTGAAAGCAAGTCTACAACTGTGATGGTTTTTTTTTCTTTCATGCAGAATTAAAACTGTGGTATGCCAATTCAGACAAGGCGGGTACCCTTGCTGCTATAAGAGAGCCCAAATTTCTTCAAGTTGTTGTCCAATACATGCAATAGATTAAAATACTGGTGTAAAGTGTTGCATGTTACATTCTACAATGTATAGAAATCACTATGTTGCATCCTATAATTTCCTTTGTGGCGATGGGAAGGGTTTTTGGGTGATAAGTGTTAAGTTTCTTGTAAACACGGATTCCCATCCCTCAACACATATATTATGGTCTTTTTCTTCTCAATCACTCAACAATGCAATCCTACTAGTTTCAGTTATAAGACTTCCCTTTCCTTTGTGAAAACTCAACTTTCTTGATTCTGGTCTCTGTCCTACTCTTCTAAAGAAATTGGGAACCACAGAGATGAAAGATGAACTTTGCAATGCCTGACATAAAATCTATGGAGTAAAAATGAGTCTACTGCTGGTGTTCCCGTTTATGTTCTGAAGCTGTTTTCAATAGTTGCTTCCAGTCAGTGTTGTGCATGCGAACTCTAGATACGCACCTTCTGCCAGCCTTCTCCTACTGTCTGTGAAAGGCTTAGGCAATTCATAGCTTTCGCCTGATCCAGCTGGCACAGCAGAGCAAATATTTACTTATTTTCACACAGAAGCAAATATCTCAGTGTAAAAGAGTTGGAACCGCACTCTGTGCATACAGGTGCTTCATATAACATTATGCTGCAACCGATCCGGAATTTATATTGAGTCTTCCGAGCCTCTCATGCTGCTGGCAGCGCAGTTGGACCGAGGCTCACAGGTTGGTGTCAGTGCTCCTGGGTGATCAGACCTGGTTCATTAGTATGAGTGATAGTTTGTCTATCCTTATTTGTCTCTGCGTATGTCTCAATGTAAAAGATGCTCTTGCTTGTACCAAGAAATAATCTCCAAACCTGATCATGGTGGCCTGCGCTAAAAGTAATATTATTTTGTTAAAGTACTCTTCAGGCTGTAGAAATGTACCTGTGTGCTGAAGGCATAATCATTATCAGCTCGTTATTCCTGCCTTTTCTCTGTCACAGGGGTGTCCCTTGGCAGTAAAACACTGAGATGTTTTAAAAGTAAGCGCTCTTTATAGGTGGAGGGGAAGGCAGACCATTGCCTGTGATGCAGATGTGTCAAGCAAGGGTAACGTTGTTAAAACCACAATGTAAGAACCTAAAAAGGAAGGAGTGGTGGGATATTTTTACTCTATTGCAAAATGCTCTAAAAATTCTTTTCAAACAACATACTGTTTGCTGGGGTGTATGTTTTCTGTTCTGAATTGCTTCAGTGCTGTTGAGTTTCTTTGTTCAGGAAGAGATTTTTTTTTCTGGTTAGAGCAATTTGCGCTAAAATACTTGCACTTCATCACCTTAACTTTGTGCATGTCTTGTAACAACAGTAATGAAAAATGAAGGAACTTCTGCTCATATGCTAGTTCTTAAACCATAATGTTCCAGTACCAATCAGGTCTTTGACCACCTCCTCTCGTTTGGAACGCACAGCTCTGAAACGTTCACCCTTTGTCTTACTTATGCAGCTTGTTAGGGTAGAGCGTCTGCCATGAAGAATCTATAGGGCGCCTGGCACAGTAGATCCTCTTTTATTTTTATGAGGGGGCACAAGCTTATCTTCTATTTTTCATGCTAGGTGTCTAAAGGTTCATCGTCCACAGCTGTATTCTAGCATTTGTTCCATTTAGAAGCTGATTCTAGAATGTTAACACCAGCAGCAAGATGCCATGCTTTTCCAAAATGCTGGGAGTTAACGGGAAGTAGGAGGAGTTGTAGAAACTCCTCCGAATATACCTGAATCTCAAATTTAGATGATACAGGTGACAGTATAATGAATTAATACTAAAATCTGCATATGTTTTGTGAAAAGTACTGTTTGTCTAGCAAAAATAACTGAAGGCTACTTAACCTGCTATCTGCATGGCCATGCTGGGCATTTGCATATGTGCAAAAGACTGAATTTTCTGCTCAAAAGTCCTTTGCCATGAGGTCAGCACTGGGTGAGGCTGGTGGGAATGGGACAGGTCTTCATTTAAATATCCTCCAGAGTGCTTAGGCTTCAGAAACAGCAATATTTTAAAGAATGGGTAGTGAGTTTTGCTTTTTTTCAAATTCACTTCCCTCATTCATAGTATGAAAAAGGACCTTGCAAATAATTCAGCGTTTCTTTGTGATTGCTGTGGTGTCCCCTTGATTACCTAATTTCAGATCTGGCAGTGTTAGTCTCTACAGAAGTACTTCTGAAATCACAGTTTAAATTAGTGAAATAGAAGGGATTATGAGGCGCTATGCTGTTCATCTTACAGAAATATTATAATTTTTTCTTGTATGAGTATTAGGAAGAATAATGTCGGAGCAATATGATGCTATACAACCCTTTGGGGAGGAGGCACCAGAGGTTTCTGCAGTTGCATCTGAGATCTAGAGTTGTGTATTAGTTTTTCAAGCCAAAGAAACAGGCCTGCTCTTCCCCTGATCCGGGGAAGCAGGGTCTGGCAGCCATGGAGCAGGTGTTCTGTGTTACTACCGCACAGAAGTAGGATTGTGGCCCAACTGCCCCAGGACCTGATGCTAATTGCCCCCCTGCCCTCCACAGTCTGGCATTTGAAGTGTATGATTTCTCAGAGTGCTCAGCTGGGGAACTCTAGGTTTATAGCTTTTGTGTTGGGAATGGCCCATCATTCAAAATGCATATGACAGGGTTTTATAAATTAAATCACATCTGATTGCTGCTATAAAGAACACAAAGATTTAGACATCCATACACGTTTTTTGGCTCCCCAGTCTCTGCCTCCTTCTTAAACAGGTTTTGCATGTGAGGCTGTTTCAGCTAACCCAACTCTTCCCTTCAAATGATGTTTTCTGCTGCTGTCTCTGAGTTCTGAAATCAGGGTCCAAGTTTCCTCCTACATGACGAAAATCTATAGCCTTCCGTCCCTGCGAAACAGCTTTTCCTCACTTGGTGGTGTATTTCTCTCTCGCTGTAGCACCTGTCCTCTGCTAACCATCCCACTTGGCACAATCAGTTTTATCCGTTTGACCACTTTCAATTGGATTGCTTAGACCTTTTCAGTTGTCAGCAAATCTTAACAGTTACTCTCTTAACCCAGACATGCCTACCTAGACGTATGTGTTTGTCTGCTGACCACGTATTTCCCATTGCAGGTAAATAACTCTAAAAACAGGTTATCCTCAAGAGGTTAGAGGAAAAAAGCAGGATGAGATTAAATTGCTGCCTGAGTTACAGATTTCATAAACATCATGCAGAAATCTCCTGTATTCACCACAGGAGGACAAAACCTGCCACACTGTGCATGAGATTTGCACAGGAATCATGAAATGGCATTGCCTCTGATCACGTACTTGAATGTGTTGACAGACAGGAATGCTTTTAAACTCAAATACCTTTAAGATTTTATGAAACAAATCCTACCTTAGGTTGTCCCCTGGGTTAAGGACCAGGGTACTGCTGGTATATCACCTTCAGCATTTTCTTTAAATTTGTCTTCCTTAAAGGAGTGAGGCTGAAATAGCAAATTGTAGCCTGCAGCACTCCATCTGTTCCCTCCTGAGAGCATGAGGACAGTGTGAGGTGCTCTGGGCACCCTTCACACCACTGCAGGTTGCCTTGTGTATTCAGAGCACAGAAATAACAATAACGTGGTCATATTCTGGGCAGCAAAGCTGAGCGATTCCCAAATTGTGTTGACAGATCTATCCTTAAAAATCCTTTCTGCTTTGCTTTTGTGATATTTATGAGTGTTACAGTACTGTTGGTCCAAAGAGCTCAAAAATCCTGAGTCAGAAACCAACTATCTCTTTCCCCACTCCATACATAGTAAACCCTCGCTAAATTTGGTCTGGTTTTTGTTTTTAAACCTTCCTTTTTCTTATCCTTTCATGGGTATGTGACAGTCACAAATTGCTTGTTCATTCTCCATGCAAAACTGCAGGCATTGACCTCCTGCTTCCAGGCTGCCGTCTGCGTTCCTCCTCTCTGCTACATCACTCCACCTCAAGATGGAAAACCTTTCCATAGTGGCAAAACTGACAGCTTTCCCTGTGATGACCTGGCAGAGGAAAATGGGAGTTCATTTTAGTTGTGTGCTGGGTGCATGTCTAGCTCTGTGAATAAGGACAGTAAGGTAGGGAGCCGGTTGCTAAAACAACTTTATTGGTTCTGCTACCTGTTTGCCCTCATGTCCAGCCCCAAGAGAGTCAACAGATGGTGGGATGTGGAGCCAGAGCTTTGTGCTTAGCTGAGAACCTGGCTGGAAGTGCTGTTCTCCAGCCTCAAACGGCTGCTGAGAAAGCAGATTCCCTCACTACCTATACTTACTCTTTTTGCTGTACTGGAGGGGAGATGGCAGAAGATCTGGTGCCTGTTCCAGAGATCCCCACAGGGATGTCTTCACTGCCGCTGGAAATATGTAGCACTGTGGCCTCTACCGGTCACAATTAGCTCAAACAACTCCTTTGAGCTTTCTGAGTTTCTTACAAAGGTACCCGCCAAATTATATAGCTTGCAATAATTTTAGCTTTGCTTACACTAAAATACTGTCCTAGACTATCTAGGGAGCCTTGTTCTCTGTAGTATGTTGTCTGCTTGAAGAGAAGCGTGGGAGCCTCAGGAACTGTGCCAGTCAGTGTGATCTGCAAAGCTTTACATGTCCTACATTGCTGAGGCAACATATGGGTGTCAAGATGTACCATACTAGAGAGACATTTATGAGGGGAGGTTTGACATGAAGTTTCAGAACCGCACAGCTTCTTGGCAGCCTTCACATTGCATTGTACCAGTTTTTTTGTGTGGGGTGGTTTTGGGGATTTTTTTTTTTTTTTTTTTAAATACAAAGCTATTATGGTATTAATAATATGCAGTGTTCAATTTAGAGGGGAGGAACAGTGGAGGTCTGGAATGCTGTTGAGTTCACTGTGGATACAGCAGTGCTGGGCTGAGTGCTGTTCAACTTTTACATTATCATATCTCACTTCTGTTTCCTTTATTTTCTTTAAATTTTATTATCTCTCTCTCTTCTAGTGAAAATGAAGTATTTGAATTTCAGAGCTGAGCTGATGCTTCATCCTCGTGGGAATAAGAGCTCGGCTTCTCCTCCCTCAAAGCACAATCTCAGATCTCTGTTTCCTTTAAGTGCTGTGCCAGCTTTCAGCTCTTGAATGCCTGTTTGCTTTGACTGGTGTGTTAGGTGGGCAGCGAGTCCTGCTGCCTTCAGATTCTAGGTGTTGTCCTAGGAGGAGGAGGCATCATGGAATAGTTTTTTTCATCTTGCAGATTGTGTTGTCTGTAAGACCTTTGGGTTATAATTAATCTTCTTAGGAACTTGCATGGCATGGTACACAAGGCATTTTCAAATAATACTTCAACCATTATAACATTCCTTGGTACAGTTTCATAACTGGGGGGCAAATTGCCTGAAGACCTAAACTTAAAAAGTTTTGTGTTTGTGGGGAGGGGGAAATAACCTCTGAGTAAAATGCATGGCAATTAAATATCTAAGCAATGTCACTTGCTTAGAAGCAGCTTTGGGGAAGATCTCATTGTTTGATACCATATAATGTGTTCTTTATAATAACGTAAGTTGGGGACATTTTGTTTCTGCAGTGTATTGTATAGAGAAACTGATGCCTACTCTGTGTGTGTGTGCAGACATACATAAGTGCTTGGTAGAATCTGCCATCTTGTGTGTTTATGGTGTGGGAACTTGATCTTTATCTGGGGCTCATCCATCCTGATACAATGCTAATAAATAAAGAGGCATAAAATGTGGTATATCATTCTTATATCACTGCATTAAAATTTGGTAACTCGGTGAATGTGCTTTGCCCTTTTCCATTCTGCACGTGCATACACAAACAAGCAGACACACAACTACTTTGTGAAAGGAGGAGAGGGTCCAACCCCCAGATATTGCAATTCACTTCAGTGATGTTTCTTCCCCCTGCTTCCTCAGATAATCACTGTTATGTTTATTTATACACTGCATAAATATTTATTAATTATACATTGAGACCATTGCCTAAAACTGAAAAAGGTGTCTGAAGATTGTTACCGTTTTCAGTGTGGCTGAGGCTGAAGTAGCAGATGAAAGCGGAGGAATCTCCTAATTATTGCCTAATTGTAAGCAGTGGTGTTCAAGCATGAAGTGTTAGTAAAGTAATTAAAATGGAGGAGAAGCAATGAAACTTTCCTATTGTTGAAGTGTTAAGCTTAACGCATAACTGGGAAAATACAGAAACTTTCTGTTAAGCTTTCTGTTAATCAGTACTGAGGAGTTATTTTCTTTATAATAACATCTGCAAGTATCTATCAAAAGCGTGCAAGTGTTGATTGTATGTTACAATACTTCATTTTAATTAGACTCCATAGGAGATAGTTAAAGGGTTGATGGGGAGAGATATTGTAGCAGTAAATATTATGGCACATTTGGAAACGGAGAGGGTAAGAACATGTTGGTTTCAACATTTGATATAACTAACACTCTGCACTCTGGGACACACTTGTCACTGCTTTTGACGGTAGAAACTCAGTGATATATCGCATTTCAGTTTGGTAAATCTTCCTTAGGGGACTAGTTTGTCATTGAAACACCCTGGTGAGGCAGATGCAGCAAGTCTTGCCTGTATTAATCAGCAATTGCTGGGTCACGCTGGCAGATGAGAGATCATGATGTGGGCCCTTGGTTGGAGAACAGATGATACCGAGTTGGATGCTGGGCCCAGGACTAGAAGAGGTGAGCGGGGGCCGGGGCTGGTCAGGGCTCAGCAGCCCGTCTCAGACTTGCTGTGACTAAGGAGGTTCCTTCCAGAACGGCTCGGTGACGTGAGGAGCAGCTCAGCAGGCAGGAGGGGACAGAGGAGTGTCTCTGTAAAAGGAAAGATAAGGGCATTCACTCAAATAACTGTCCCAATCCTTTGGTCCCAGGATCTGGCAGTGGTGCTTTTATTGACATTTTGCTTTTATTTATTGGTTGATTTCTTTTTGGCCTGTAGCCCGTTCAGTGAGTCTTTAGCCTTTTGCATTGTGCTTTATTGAAATCAGAGTCCTTTTTTTTGCTTTTTGGATGTAACTCATTTGCAGGGTCAGCAGGCTGTGGCCTTTATTCACTCTAAAAACTAAAAAAAGACTCTAAAGCCTAATTAGAAAAGCAGCTTCCTTCCTATCCCTGCACATGGTAGGGAAAGTAGTTTCAATGAAATTAAGTAACTTGGCTTAGGTTCTAAAAATAAATAAATAAAATTAGTGGCAAATGTGGATTTGAATCTGACTCCTGGGCCAAGCAGTAACTATTACACTTTAAATGCAGTGCAGGTTCTCATCTGGATTCTTAGTTACTGGTTCAGCCATCCCAAGATGAGACAAAATGAAGTTTCATCTTGTATAGTAGGTGGCAGTTTGAAGCATTAACTGCTGTGGAAGAAGATTTGAAAGGCAATTTCCCTTCTCAATTTTCTCTTAAGTCATTAAAATTCATCTTTGGTTCTTGAAACATCCAAATTTCTGTTCTGCTTAGGTATCTGGATTGGAGATCTTACGATTGTTCACTGCACTGAATATCCCTTAAATTTATGGCAAACTGTTTGACACCATTTTACAAATCGTCCGTGATTCTACAGATTTATCTTGAGAAGTTTAATTTTTTTTCCCCTGACAAATCGATGCTAATCTCACTATGAACTGAGTTTAAAACTACTTCAACCTGAAGCTACTTCTTTGCTTTTTACTTATTAGAGTTTTGCACTGCTAAGGCACTTTCTTGTTACTTGTCTGTCTTCAGGTTGGGCATATTCTGACTCCTTAATCCTTTTTTTTAATATATTGTTCTGTGGTACTAACCACTGTCATCAGTAAAGAGAATGGAGTAAGGAACTGGAGTGTACTGTTTCCTCATGTGTGCCTTAAAAGCACCTGTTTGGGAAGTGAAGAGACTCAAAGTTTGTCTTAGAAATGCAGAAGAGTATAAAAATAACTTAATAACTGTGCACCTTATTTTAATTTAGGATAGCTCTTTTTTAATTCATAAAAGCTTATGGCAGGAGTTGTCAGGCTTTGGGTGTCAGAAGGGTGATGAATTTGTGTGGGAGTGTGGAGGCTATAATAATACATAGGACTTTCTGTGCCTCTTTTCTTTAGGAAGCTTGTGGAAAGGGAATAGCCTTTTGTCATACTCGTGTCACATTTCATTTTGGTTTAAGACTGATGAGAGAAGAGAGAAATCTGGCTGTCAAGAGCAGCCTGTCTCCTCTTGCCTGTCTTTTCTGTTCCTCCGATCCTCAGCTTCCACTGTGCAGAAGAGGCAAAGCTCTTAGCTAATCCAAGCAAAAGCATCTGGGGAAGCTTTTCTTCTGGCCTCTGATGCTAACTGCCCCCACTCATACCACTGACTTTTAACTAATGCAGTGATGTACTCTCATCTCTTCTTAATATTGGCTCCATGCCACACCTGTTTTTACTAGTTATGTTTAACTCTACAACCAATTTAAGTGTGAGCACTCTGTGATGTGTCAATTCACCTGGGATACGGGAGCTGTGTGTGGTTTTTCTGTCTAGACAATAACCCTAATAAATGATAATTTAAAAAATTTAAGGTTAATCACAACACTCTTTTCAAGATGCTACAGTAATACCTTACTAGGAAGCGAAACATGGCTATAGACAGTATTTATTTATATCTTAACCATGACACTTCTCTGTCCTGGAGGAGACTGTTGGCAACTCTCGCTGTCTGTCAAGTACAGTAGAAAAATGAGGGTATGAGGAGGTTCATCTTGTTCTCTCAAGTTATTTTGTGTTTAAAGGCAGACACTAAAAAAGAAGGTTAAATGAATGGTGAGAATCTCTTCTTTTCCTTTATTTTTTTCTTCAATTGTGCCTGTAAAAGTGTGCTGCTCATTAAGTAGCCAAAGGCCTTTTGAAAACTCCTTTCATTCGAGAAAGATGCCAGACAGAGCTGCTTGTGAAATAATTACAGAAAATGAGTGTTGATGCATGTTTTGACTCTGCTGCAGAAGTAATTCTGTCTTCTCTAGTTGAAGTAATTACATTTGTTTCTAAATAGAGGAAAAGAAATGGTAATTGTCAAAAAAATGCATAGATCTGACTTCTACGTTTATGTAGTGGCAGATAGATGGGAAGCAAAAAACTAATTATTATATTAGCGTAGTCATCATTGTGTATTATTCATTGAAGTGAGGTACTGTTATTAAACACATTGAGTTGTGAAAGATTTGTGGGATTTACAGAGTCGTTTGCCTGATGGTTACTTTCTTTAGCACTGTGGAGTATAAAAATTTTTACAGTATGCTAGGTTAATAATGGATTTAGTGTAGATCTCTGGAGGAACTCACTAGCCATTAATTAATTTTAAAATTTTTTTTTTTTCCAGGTAAAGGAGGATTTCAGTTATTGTAAAATAGAATCCTCACTTAGGGAAGGAACTAGACTATAGCTTATATTTCTATGCCTATGATGATCTCTGGAGAACTCACTAGCCATTAATTAATTTTAAAATTTTTTTTTTTTCCAGGTAAAGGAGGATTTCAGTTATTGTAAAATAGAATCCTCACTTAGGGAAGGAACTAGACTATAGCTTATATTTCTATGCCTATGATGTTTCTTCTCAGTTCAGATGGCCAGAGGGGTAAAATCGTGCTAGCAGCTGTGATGATGCATTTGCTACTTTTGGAGTGGGGTGGAACTGCCATGTTCTGTGTGGGTCAGGAAACAGTCCTGAGACGGCACCGCTGCTGTTACCCCTAGGCAGCAGGGACCTGGAAGCCCTGTCAGTCAATTCCCATTTCACCCTCCATCTTTTCAAAAGGATGAGAAGTATGGTTGCTCACCCTGAGACTAATCTCCCTGAGTTTTTGTTGCAGTATCAAGTGATGCGAGAGCTTACTGCCTTCAGTGAGGACAAGGGTTAAGTATATGTTAGAGACGAGAATTCAAAAGCGCTGTGTGGGAAAGCCTAGGTTGCAACTAACTGCTCAGGCTTGCTGATGATGGATGCGGTTCGTTTTTCTGTCATGAATGTGGGCCTTGCAAAAAGCATCTGTATTCCTGGTCTGCAAGATAAACTAAAATTCCCAGAAATACAGGTGAACCTACAGTGGGCTTGCCAGCAGCCCTGGCAAGAGAAACCCTTCCCAGAGAATACTGCTCCTTCTATATGAAAACAGTAACGCTGTGTCTATCAAAATACAACAGCCAAAGAAAACACGTTATCGTGCATGTCATAGGTAGCACAGCACTGTGGGAGATCCACGTGTCCTTACAATAACCAGCTGGACGGGCAATTACCTGTAAGTAAATGATGGCTGCACGGCAGGAGTAATTTTTCCTGTGTTGGCTTTCCTAAATGTCATTGTGCTTCTGCTGACCACAGTGCTTAGCCAGGCCTTGATGAGCTCAGAGTTGCTCCTGGTTTAATGTGCTGGACACTGAATTGTCCTTCATGCCTTGCTGTGGTACGTAGTCTTTTTTATTTTACCTTCAATCTTTCACAGTCCGGGGATGTAGGGAAGAAATCTGTTCTTCTGGCCCCTGCGATTCTGGTGACTGCAGCTACCCAAGATGTAAAGGTGTACGGAGGGGATCAGAACGTGTCAAAGTAGCAGTCTTTGTTCATATTTATATGAATATATTTAACAGGTGTATATCAGTGTGGCATCGTGGACTTCAATGGACATACACCGGTAATGGACACTTTTTGCATTTCTGAGATCTGTGACAATTGGGAAAATTCTGCATCACCTAGTTGGTCACTGATCGTGGCAAACCTGTCCATGTAAAATCACTTAACAGGTTCCAGGATTAATGCTGTGAGCTTGCTTTCTGTTTCAGAGTGTTTTCAAAAGAAGACAGCGTTCAGTTGCTTACTGCCCTTTGCAGTGAACTGAGCAGCAAAGTAGGCCACAAACTTCTCTATTGCAGACCACTAGCAAGATACACATTAGATTTTAAGCAAATATTACACTCTCTGTTAATTTCAGTGGCCTTTTATCATCCTCTAGGGTTGAATTCTATTTGCAAGGTGATTCTTCTTTCCATTTTTAAGGAAGAACTGTCAAAAGTGATGCAAGAATGCTCTGTACTTTTTGGAGAGCAGAAGGTCAGAGTCCTAAGAGTTTTCTTTTGGCATAAAATTTTGATGAGTTAACCAAACCACTGTGCAGACTTGCATACAAATCGCCCCTTAGTGAGTCATGAAATAATACTCCATTTCTTTTTTTTTTTTTCTTGCTTGTGCTAGAAAACTTTGGAAGACACATGATGCTGTCAAGACTGTCAAAATTTCATACAGTCAATTTCAGCTCAAAAAAAAATACGACTCCAGTGTGAACGGGAACAGGGAGAACCTGGCAAACTCTCTGACATCAAGGAATGAGGAGGGTGTTGAGAGATTCCCCCTCTCCAAGATCATGAGCAACATATGCTCAACTTGTTTTTTCGTGTTTCGTGGGGAGTAAAAAAAAAGGCCATCTTTTTCCCCAAAAAAATTTCCATGCTTGTGAAAGAAAACAGTGTATGTTAAATTTTTGTGCTGGCATAGTTTTAATGAGGACGAATGTCTCTCTGTAACTGGCTTCAGGTCATAGTGATAACATTGAGCTATGGACTGGCAGGTGTGAAGTCTATTTGTGGGGTCTCATGGAAGCCTGTGGGTTACTGGAGCTTCTTGGAAATGCTGGTTTTGTGCAGAAATTTAATCACCCCAACATCTGCTGGAAGGGCAGCATGGCAGGATGCAAGCAATCCAAGAGGTTTTTGGAGTGCAGCAAGAATAATTTTAGGTTGCAGGTGCTGGTGAGCCAAAAAGAGGAGATTCTCAGCTGAACCTGCTACTCTTGAATAGTTTGGGATTCTGAAGGTTAGTGGCAGCTTTGGCTGCTGCGACTGTAAGATGACGGTATGTAAGGTCCTGAGGGAAGTGAGGCAGGTGAGCGGCTGAATAATAGTTGTAATAAAGAGGATGGAACCAAATCATCTTGGAGATGCTTAGTGAGAGCATGGACCAGAAGCAATGGATCTGTTTGAATTTCAAAGTTGAATGTAACTTTGAAGTTAGCTGTGCTTTGGGTGGGGAGTTGGACCAGATGACTTGCAAATGTCTCCTCCAGCCTGACTTATTCTATGATTGATTTTATTCCTTATTTGTCATGGCCGTTAGTGGGGTATATATTACAGGTTATTGTCTCCTCCTTTAACAAGAATCTTTAATTTACTGTTCCTCTTGCTCAGAAAGCTCACTCTTCTGACCAGGAGTCCGAGTTCCCTCATCCTTGTTTTTTTTATGTTGCAGTGTCAGCTAGTAGTGCGTGTTGGAGGGTGGATGATGGGTGAGGAAGCTGCAGACTAAATCAAGGACCTGAGGATTTTCAGTCCAGGGTTGAGGAGAACTGGGGAAGAAAACAGGACTTTATGGTCACCCTGTTAGGGGATTGTTGTTCCTACTCCAGTGAGACCAAAGCCAGTCGTTCTCCCAAAGGTGTTATGAATGAGGAGGGCCATACTGCATGAAGAACTGCTGCAGAGATCTTCGTGCAAATATTTTTCTCCACACTGTTCTTCATGAACCTTCACTGTGTGGTTTTAACTCTGAGGGAATGGCATTTTGTGTTAACTCTATTATGCAGGCTTTATAAATTGCCTGAGCTACCAGATGGATCACAGACTACCGAAGAGCAGCTGTATGAGGGGTGCAGTCATTTTACTCAATGGGGAGCTATATAGACTGGACTTTGAAAGACTCCATTTAAGGGGAAAAAAGAGATCTTCAAAGCCAGCATTTTTCAAATAAATAACTCTTTAGCTTTGATATGCCTGCTTCATGCTGCCTTGTCAGTCTAGAGGAAAGATGTACCTTAAATCAAAGCAGACAACTGAGAATGAAAGCTAATAAAAGATTACAATAAAAGAAAGGAATCCTTGTCATAAAAAAAAAATACAAGACGTGGTTTTATATCCATTGCAGCAAGCATTCATGGGAGTGAATAGCTAATGTACATTCTGGGCTGAGATACTTTTGGTGAACTTTTATCATGTACTTAAAGCTCTGGAGAGTGATGTGAAAAATAATAATGGGGGGAGAAAAATCCCCAACCACACAGTTTTTCTGTCACCTTGCAGAATTTCATAATGTTACCATTATGAAAGAAAAATCTCTAATGGGCTGATACTAGTTTTGCTGAGCAGGCAGGTACACAGTGTGTAAGGACATGGACCAGGATTCGTTAGCCTCATATTTTATAACTGAAATCAACATGGTTAATATTTAGCAGAGCAGTAGGCCACCGATCCTGAGCAGTCCTGTAGAGGCTATCATTACAGACCAGGCGTGGAGGAGGCAATAGTATGTTATTATTGAGAGCATTTACCACTTTTAAGGAAGTTTGAGCTCCTGGGCTTGAACAAGCATTTCAAACTAGTAATCACTGCTGAAAATAGATTAAGCCAGTTTGGAGTTTAGTTCTCTTTCTCCAAGTACTCCAACGTGCTGCTGGTTTGGGGTAGATAGGTGTTTCTGGCTTGAGCACGTTTCCACCTCTAACTCAGCAGTACAGCATAGGGGTGCACATACATTGATGTAACCCTGAGACAGAATCTGTCATATTTTAATGCGTGTGGCTCAGTGGTGTGGCTCCGTGTGGCCCTCAAAGTTGCTGGTTTCTTTGCTGAAGCTTCAGAATAGAGAGAGCAAAGGGGATTGTCAGGATGAGTCTGTTCAAGTACATGGGACACAAGTGGAGAAACTAATCTGCCCTTGTTGTAAGAGTATGAGGTATGTCACAGAGGTGGTGATGTGAGGTACAAGAACAGCATGAACATAAGTCTATCTAAACCTACTTTTGAAACCTTGCAGTGCATGGAGGACACTTCAGTCTGACCTGTCCTGGGACCACTGCCACGTGCTGTTTCTAACTCATTGAACAGAAAAAGGGGCAGAAGGTGTCCTCCTTCCCATTTGCGTGACTTTGTTCCTTTGCATCTGAGTTCCGAATGGTTTGTGGGAAGGGGGTGGCTCAGGCAGAGGACTGAATTGTTGGGAGGCCTGGGAGGACAAGTTTGAAGTGATGGTGAAAATACAGACTTAATTGCTTCGCTTCCCTTCCCTTCATTTTCCCCATCTATAAAAGGAGGATTAGCAACATTTCTCCTGCTTGGTGTGGTGGGAATGGATATGGTAAGGTTTTGTTTGTTTGTTTTAGCTACTGCAATTGTAGGGACCACGCCATAGCTGTAGCACTTGCCATCCTGTTGCCTTTGGTATGGTAAATAGTAACTGCATGTTACCACAGTGACCTTGGCATATTCAGCATCTCCAGTGTTCTTCCTATCTTGGTGTTTGTTCCCTTCCTAATTTGTGTAATATTGTTGCACAAAAGATGTCAGGACAGGCTTACATGCAAAAAGATTTAGTAGCATCTGTCTCTAATGGCAATGAAAGTTATTTTGGGGGTGGGAAACCAATCCCCCCACAAAAAAAAAAAGGGAAAGAGAGAAAGGAAAAGTCTTCTCAGTGTCCAGCTGGGAAGAGAAGCGATGAAATCCTCCCCCCAACTCCTCTGCAGCAAAGCTCTCTAATACTTTGATGTGAGAACTATGTACTTTTCATCAGGACATCCTCAAACTCCCTGTTGGTTGCAACTGCTTGAGTTAGGGTTAGTTAGGGTTTCTGCTGGCTGGAGCACGTTTTGGGCAGGAGATGTTTCCTGCTGAGTTGAGCTAATGGAAAGCCTTGAGACGCTGTATGTGCATGTCCCACATGCATGTCCCATGCGGGTTTCCCTCACTGAGGCTGGGGGATAGGCATCTTGTAATTATGGATTTTCCACGCCATCTACTTTCCTTGTCAGGTATTCTGTAGGAGAAGGTGGTAGTATGGAAAAGCCCTTCTTCCAGATAAACACCTTCAGGATAGGTGAAACTGGATGCCGCAATTCTGAAGCAGAAGAGCACATGGTACTGTGAAGAGTAGGTTTTGGCTGACCCTCAAAATACTGTTGGTAGTTTTATCTTTTGTAGGGAAGGATTGCAACAAGTTATACCTTTTGTAGGCAGGGGCTCTGCAACAAAGGGACACTCTGAAAAAGCAATAAAGCAATAGTAACAGCACATCCCTCTCCCAGTAATGTCCTGCTGTTTATACACATCCTAGAAAACCATTCTCACAGTGTTAAAAATTGTCAAAGATTTCCAGAGTATTTCGTGCTGAATTGCAACAAAACTGTGCTACACAGTCCGCTGAATGTCATAATGGCTCATTTTGGTTTTATAGTCAATGCAAATGAATTAATAACGGTTTGCCACTTACTATAAATAATGCCATATTTCCTCCATGTAACTGTGCAGACCCTGCAGAAGATCATGTTTTTGACAGACAGTAGGCCCAACAGAGCTGTTTCTCTAGAGGCACTGGGCTGGTAGAAATGATGTGTGCCTGGTTTTAAGCATTGAGTACCTGAGAGCATTTCCTGGAGCAGCTGGTTTTACTTACTTTCCTTCAGTGGTCTATGCTACTCCAATTAAAAAAAGCCAACAGTCAAGGGACCAAACTCTGTTTGACAGAGACTCGGTTCTGGAAAAATTGAGAGATTGGAACTTAACCAGTAAGTATTGCATAGAGGCTGGGACTCACCAGGAGGCAAAGGAACGGGTCAGGAGTCGTAGAAGAGAGGACAGCTCTGTGAGGGAGAAAGAGTAACAGATGCAATATGCTGTATGTAAAATATGTTCTTTTGTATTAAATATTACTGTTTCTCTGTGTGTCAGTCCCTCAGTGGATTTACATGAGCATAAACTTGGCATAAACTCATTTCTGTCCAAGCCGATGGAGTTCTGCTCGAGTCTGGTTTACGTGATCAGATCCCTTTGAAGTCTGAGTTGCAAATCTTCAAGGATGGCACTTAGCAAAGTCTGAGGCATCGCATAAATAATTTCAAGATATAGAATATATTACAGGTGATGCTCATTACCATGCTGCAAAGCAGTAGATTGAAACTACCCAGTATAAAAAGTCTCAGGAAATAAACTCTGTCCATGCAGTGCCTCGCCAATCATACGCGGCTTGTTAAAGCGGTCAGGGAAAAAAAACTATTCTGTGCTAATACGCTCTGCTAGAGGAACAGCCCAGCTGAGGTATGGAGATGGCAGCAACACTAGTTAAAGGTGCTTTCATCAAGAGAGATTCGCAGGCTCCTGTGTGGTCCTTTGAGAGCAATGATTCACTTGGAGCGTAGTCTGCTGTGAACTCTCATTGGGAATCACGTGGGATAACTTGTCCCTGAAATTGCCTTAAGCGCTCCCTAACACTTTAACCTGGATTTGCAGTGCATAAAGGCTTATATTGAGAGGGATTAATTCACTGGCAATTTAGATGTATGGCATGACCCGGTATTTTTAAAATGTGTTGTTCTCAGCCTGTAATGATCTTAAACCAAAATATGTTTAGTGTTGCAGCATACTGTGTACAGTGATATATGAAGAAGTGGATAGGTTGTTAAGCGTTTGTAAATGTTTTACTTCAATTTTAGAAAAAACATGTCGTAGAGAAGAGAAAAATAAGGAAAGAGAGGTTGAAGCAGCTACAACAGTCTTTTTTCTTTTTTTTTTTTTTTTAATAGGGAACAGACAAGTTTAAATGTCAAGGCCATAATAGCAATTAATTCAAAATGCTTAATTACCATTTTGTATCCAGATTTGCTCTCTATGCCACCAAGCCAAACATAAATTAAATTGCTTACCGCTGAAACGTGGCCACTAAGAGACTAAGACATAGTAGGCATTTCACTTGAGGAACATTATATAAATGTTATATATTATATAACCAATAATTTTGGTTAAAATGAGGTGGAAACATCTCTTAAGTCTCTATTTTAGTACGCAAAAAGGCAACGTCTTGGTATATCTCACACAACTGTGTTTTGTATCAGCCAGAATGGCTAGAGACTTACCTCAAAATGCTGTATGTGGCACTGGGGATGAATTTTTGTCATTAGCTACGTTTACAGAGGCTTACAAATGCTTCACTGCCCTGGGCTTTATGGTGTGTGTTTTGAGTAAGAGAGTTTGTCAGCAGACAATGCAGCATATTCCAGGAGAGCAGGGAAAGCAATTATCTTCCCTGGCACCCTCAGTTCAAAAAACAGCAATATTGTGGGGCAGGGAGCTAATTGCTCCATCTGTTGCTTTGGTCCTCTCATGGGGAGAAGAGGTCTGTCTGCCACATTGTCTAGTGCACAACACACCAAACGTGAAGGGTAGTCTGTCCAGACAGGCTGGGACTCGGGAGCAGGCATGAGCAGACTCTCGTTGGAAGTTTAAAGTGCAATTTTGCTGTTATTGCATTGGCTTTATTATAACCTTAATGATTTTCAGTACATCATTGTGGTAGCCAGTGTTCTTGTGTGTTATCTGTCAGACTGGAATCAATGAGGTTTGTTGTTTTCAGTCAGAACTTGTGTTGGATCCATTTTTCTGCCTGTTGGTTCAGTATGATCTTGAACAAAGTAAAGCTTTCTGTGTGTACAAATTGCTGTGCAAAAATGCGTTTTGGTGTCTGCACAAATTGCCATGGCCCAATGTTACATACATTTGCAAAAAAGTCCTAAGTGTACACCAGTTTGTATTGATGGTCTGTTTTACTTTGTGTAAAAAATGTGCCTTGGCTTTTCCATCTTCAAACTTGTGCTCTTACACATATGTACGATGTTCTGATATATATTAGCATTGCTTTGTAATCTTACGTTTATGAACTTCTTTGGGATTCTGGAATGGCAATTGCAAGATATTTGTGAATTAAAAATATGGACCGAGCTGTTTACTGATAAATACTTTTTGTTACTCTTCACACTACAACTTAAAAAGCAAAAAGGCCTTAATGCACCTTTCTTTAGCTCACATGCAGGCAGAGCTTTCACCCAGTAGATCACCCACACCAGGCCTCTGGCAGCTCATATTATGGTTTTAGGTAGCTTAAAATAATAGTAACAAAATTCAAGCCCTAACAGGGAGCGTTTCTGATTATCCAGAGTTTGTACCAATGTCAGTTAATAGCTCTTACCGGTCAGCACATTCCATTGTTTAAAATGCTTGTGAACATCCTGCTCCTAGACGACAAGTTGTCTCGGGCAGTGACTGAAAAGGAATGGAAGAACTGGATTTGTATCATCTGAGCCATCTTCCATAGCAGCACTGCATTGCATTCTTATTTCTTTCTGGGAGCTTCTTGGTTTAATATAAATTGTAAAACCTAGTTTTATCCTCTGTATAAATGGCTGCCGGCAAGGTTTGTCGGTCATTTGCAGCGTAGACAGAAAAGGAAAGGGAGGGGAATTATTAACACTCAAATATCATTTGCTGTCTGGATGGCTTTAACGGGACATGAATGTGAGCTGTGGTTACGCATTTCTGGGTGTGTAACCAGGTGAAGTTCAGCTAAAGATGTATGTAGGTAGATACATCCACAAACTGTGGTGAGCTGGCAGTGGGGTTTCTTTCTCAAAACAAGAATGTCCTTTTGTGGCTATATGTGTAAATATTAGCATTGAACTTGTTAGGGTAGTTTTGTTAAGGAATGTGGTTGAAGGTGAGATCTCATAAGCCTTATGAACATGACCAGGAGGTGTGGGCAACAGTTCATTATTCTGTCTCTCGTAGGAGGAGAAAGAGCTCATGAAGGCTGAAATAGGAGTCTGTTATTAGAGGCACAGTAGTTTTGAAATAACTAGAGATGGAAGAGCCCTGGAAGGATTGCACTGCTTCTGACAGTGATACCTTGTTTTGTGTAGAAAATTGTACTCTTCTGTGTTGTGTCCAATCCAGGTTTAGATTACTAAAATGGAGTTGTCACAAGTTGCTTCCACAGCTGTGGGGTTTTTTTTTTGCTTTTGTTGCTTACATTATGCGTACCCCCAAAACTTGAGTCAGCTCTGCTGATTAGCTCATCAAATCTGTGAACTCCTCAGCGCCAAACTTTGATCTTTGCTGTGTTAGTCTTTTAAATGACGAAGGAAGTCTGTGATTTTCTGTTGAGGAGTCAGGAAATAAAAAGCACAAATTTAAAGAGCCCAGGAGGTTTCTTAGTAGTCTTAACATTCTATTTATGATATTTTATTTTGTAATATGCTTCACTTAAATCTATCTCCTTTTCTAAATACCATCTTTGAGCCTTCCAGCCAAAGACACAGTGATGTGCTTCGTTTGCTCAGGCTCCTGGGGGTATATGCAGAGAAAGCAAAACTGAAGCACCAACTTGAAGCTTTCTTCCTATTTGGCTGGCACAGGAGATCCAAGGGAGCCGCTCCCTGCCTTCCCGGCTAGTTACGGGATAATAGGACTGGCTGCACTGGGAGCTGCTACCACAGTTGTTCTTCACTGTTCCACGACTTCTCAGCCCCTTTGTGGTGGTAGCAATGCAAAGAGTGAAGGTTGCGTAGCTCTGTCTTAAAAGTACCACTGTCAGAGGTAAAAAGCACCTTAATACAAGGAGCTGTTATCACCAGGTCCCGTTTGTTATATCCTTGTCTGTAGCACGTCCTGATATCCCTGGAAGCAGGTGAGGATGCCTGTTTGCAAGACTGAATTGTTTCCCTGAGCCACATTTAGTGCACAGGTTGTGAATCAGGCCGTGGTGAAAAGGTTAATTTGACTTTATTGACTTCCTGAATTTTTGTATTTTGAGGTTGAGAAAGGGATGAGTTACATTTCTTTATTTGTAAGATTAATTTTTAGAACTTACAGTTTATGTGAGTGTGCTTTTAGATGAATACTGTTATTTCCACTGAAACTTAAAAATACAAAGATCAACACTTCAGAGTTGGGGGCTGCTTCTCAGTTTGAAGTTAAAGATAATTGAACTGGCTACAGGAGAAAAACAAACCCAGGTTTGTGTTTAAGGCTGATTTTTGAGGAATTGTTAGTTGTAGTAAGTAATATTGATTTGGTTTTGGAGGTTCAGAGAGTTCAGAAAGAGCGCCTTTCATCTTGTGACTTCTTTTGCAGCTGCACAAAGGAAAACTGAGAAAGACATTTTTCTTCTGTTCTCCGTACCCAGGTACATACCTTTGACTAAGCTATCCAACTGAGTGACACGGCTGCAACATCTTCTTGGCACCTGCAATAGCGGCTGCAGCTTATTCTCTTTAAAAGTTTCAAATAACTGTGTTCCCAAGTGGTGGGGGACTTCTTCCAGGTCAGGGATTTGACTTTGTTTAAAATGTAACAAATATGTACTGCTTGAAATACTAAATAGCCTGTAAGAAAATATATTTAAACTGAAAGCAAATAAACAAAGCCAAAAGTCCCAAGCAGTTAAAATATTAAAAAAAAAAAAAAAAAGTTTGTAGATACTGAAAAAATTGTCTCCCACATTTTCCCCTATATGAAATGAGTTTCATGATCTCAATACTATTTTTGTCTAAAGACCCTTGAGTACGTGTGTACTTACTGGCTGCTACAGCAGGAAGATCAGTGAGGAACAAATTCTTGAGGCTGAAATTGCAGGTGCCTTCCAGTAGAGCTGCATCCAAAGAAAGCTGAATCATCCCAAGATGGGATGCACATGGCAGAGGAGGATTTTTGCCTGCCGTTGCTCATGTGCTTGATTTGTTGACACCAGTTTCCACAGAGTCAGAACTGAATCCTCTCGTGTTACCTCCACAGATCAGAAGAAAGAAAAATCTGAGGCAAATAACAATCCTTGGTTTGATTTTTGTAGCTTAGCATAGAACAAAGATGACAGGAACAAGCTTGCTCTCTTTTTTTTAAAAACAAACAAAAAACTTAGGTGCTTGGGCATTCTGTGAAGATTTATTTCATGTGCAATAAAACATACAACCTAAGGAAGTAAGGCTTCTTGTAGAGCGTGGCTCACTGGAGAAATAAAATAGGCAGACATATGCACAGACAGGCATACATGTGCACGCATGCATTCACGTGGACTTTAATAGTTCATTTTATATATATGAAAGTCAATGACATGTAGTAAATGTGACCTGACACACTTTAAATAACTTTGTGATTTGGTGGTGTTCCATGTTCTAAAACTTGAATGCATTGCTATAAAGAGATTTTGGAATATAGATGATCTTGGCAGAGCGAACCCTGAGTGTTCGATTGGCTCAGAGAATATTGTGAACTAAGTGATAAGAGGAGTTGCATAAAGACGAAGTTTCAGTTCCTGCAAGAAGCTCGGGTAATATAAAGGTGCAGATAATTTGACATTTATCTATTTTGAATTTTGATTCATTTCTGTAGATGTTCTGTTGGTGGAAGTGTACGTGTGTAATCTGCATATCAGCCTGTAAGGAGGAACTCATTAATTTACAAAGCTTTCAGGGAAACTTGAGCATCAGGAAACCAGGAGTAGTGCACAGACAGGCAGCTCTAGTGGTGAGCAGATGGGGCTCTTGGCTCTCCTTCCCTCCCAGTGTCATGCCCTGCCAGTCTTCGTGGGACACGGACCCTTTCCCCCTGTTTTTTAGCACTTGTGCACGTAATTCCATGAATAGCACTTACCTGCGGTGTTAAAGACCCACATCAAGACCTTTTTTTACTTGTGTATTTGAAATCTGCTTGGACCAGGCATTAGATGGAGACTTTCAGATAAAGGTGCTGTATGGAAGCCTCCAAGCATCTTGCGTTGACTGCTTGTTGCCCCTTTCAGAGCTGGGGCAGCAAACCATTGCTCACGAAGGATCAGCAATCGTGGGACTGAAAGGCAAGTTGAAACTTGGTCAGAAGACATCCTGGCAATTCAGGCCACGTGTTTTTTCTGTGCACAGCAGGTGGTAAGAGCTGCGGAGCGGTTAAGAGGAGGCACTGGAGGAGCCGTCTGTGCTGTGAAAGGGCAGGTTACGGTCAGGGGAGACGGGGAACACAGTATCTTCAGGAACGCTCTTTGGTTTGAATCGGATTATTGTCCTCAAACCCCACTGCCAGGTGGTATCCTGCATGCAGGCAGCAACTTTGACTTTTTTAAAGTCCCCACATGCATATAGCTTAAAGAATTAGGCTGTATTTGCATCTCAGATCACAGAGGAAGCAGAGCAGAATATAGAAATCCTTTTAACAGCAATATTATATCTTTTTTGTCATAAACAGACACAGAATAGTAGCTAATCCTCTCTCTTGAAAAGAAAACCCTGAATGATCCTGGATCAGTGACCCTGAACCCATGGTTGTTCCATGAAGTTCAGGATGGGGATTTAAATGGGAAACAAATACGGTGCTGGTTGATAATGCAGATAGGTGAAAGAGGAATAAACAAACGGCAGAAGGGATAAATCAAATGTGTCAGTACAGGCAAACGTACAACACTGCAGCATTAATATAGCGCAGTGATGGAGCCATCGGTAATGGGAATCCACAGAAAAACAAGGCTAGGAAACAGCAGAGGTCTTTTTCGCTATTAAGCCTATGAACCTTTAGGCTACTCCCTATTAAGGGCATGCAGTAAAACATTCTCAGCTGTTTCCAGAACACATTTTGTGGCAGTGACCACAGCAATATAGTGAAAGGATTGACTGCACTTTATAGAGGCTTCTGGAAGTGTGAGATACTTGAAAAAAACATTGGTGAAATGCTTGAAAACACTTTGGGTCTGCCCTCGGGCCATTGCTATAATGTTGGGCTGCTTGCTTCTTTCCTGTATTGTTCATCTTTCCTCTTTCTGTGTACTTGGTTCCACGCCAGTCCTGCAGTATAGAAAATCAAAATGTCATCGATGACAAAGATGTTTGAAGAGTGAGTCCATGCTGACGGGGAGCTGGGTGGTAGCCACCCTGTCAGCACCACCCTGTCTCTGTAGCTGAAGATGATTATTAACATAAACTTTAGCAATACATTTTCCTAGTTTCTGAGGGTGGCTGAAGTTGAATGTATTTTGATGAAGCAGTCCCAACTGCATTGCACTGCCTTGTTCTTTTAAAATACTTCATTAAAATAAGCAGTCATTTAATTGCTGTTGCAGGTCAATGTTACAGACTGTTTTTCTTTCCCATCCACTCCTGGAAGTCATTGCTGAGTTCTAAGCAAGGTTTCCTTTTTCCTCTAGTGTTGTATATTAAATTATGTGACCAGTTGTGGTCTATTTCCATATCTTGTTCTATGTTTCTCCTAGCAGTTGAATTTCAAACTGCACTTAAATGAAAGGAGTACACCAGTCACTTTCAAAGGAACTGGGGTTGGGTGGGAAAAGGATTTGATGCCAGTTCATTGTTTGACAGTTTCATCCCTTGCTGGCCTTGTGGTCCCTCAACAAACCCTGTAAACGGTCAATTATCTTTGTTGGCTGGAGGGTCTTCTGCTTCCTAAACAGAAACTGAGTGCTTAGTATGGTTAAATGTTTAGAAATCCAGTGATGTAGAAATTGGAACTTTCTGAATGCTGCAATGTGCTCTGTTCAAGTAACCACTTGTTTTCCTTTGGCCACAATCATACTGGTTTTAAACTGTTATTCATCATGAAAGATGATAACTAGCCCCTTGTGATCATACCATTCATAAAGTACGAAGTGTAGGAGGACAAATACAATTTCTCAGAGGACCCAAAAAGGATACAATTCAATACATCGTACACGAGAATAACTATTTCTGAGCATGCAGTAAAATAACTGGCATACAAAGTTCAGTGTCTTTTGTTGAGTCAGCACTGTGTATTCAACACATAGATGGGAAGCAGTGTCTCAAGTCATGGGGTGGAGAGATAACGTTCATTCTGGAATGAATAGCTAATTTCACATGTTTTTGTAGTGGGGTAAAGAAGCTGGAGCTTAACACCAGCGTAGTTTCCTATTTGTAAATAGGCAAAGAATCGAGTGACCCTGAGTAGTTCAACACAAGTTGTCCTACCTCAAAGTTTAAGCATGCTAAAGATACTGTGGTCCATATCATCTATATGCGTTCAGTGAACCTTTATGAACTATATTTGAAGAATTTATTAAGGATGAAAGCAAAGAGGTCCTACAGGAATTACTTTAAAAACCAGTAGAAATTAATACAGAATTATGTCTACTCCTAAAGATTTTTAAGACCACCCTATAAAATTCTATAGCAGGAATAAAATTAAGTGTTAAGTTCTATACAATGATATGAAATCACTAGACATAGAATGTAATAGAAAATTAAATATTTGGTAAGGTACTTTCTCATCAGGGATAACTAAATATCACTAGTCTGCCTGGACCTTTAATCAATATGAAATTCAATTTGAAAGTGAATAAAAGGGGTAACAACTTTTCTGCAAAGAGAAAATCACAATATATCACAGTCCTGGGAACACACGCAGTTCTGAAGTACAGCAGAAATGTTTCAGCAGCAGAAAATGGCAGGGAAAAATGTCCTCTGAATGGTATTTGCACACCCGAAAAGGACCGTTGTCAGAGTGCTCCAGTGTTTCATGGAGGGAGTGAAGACATCAACGATACAGAATGTAAAATGAGGAAAGGCCAGGCTCCAGGATTTGTACTATCAAATAGAGGTAACTTCATTTTTTTAAAAATAGCTTCAATAATTTTACCAGTGTTCCTTATTCAGTTGCAGAACAGTGACTAGTATTCCACCTGACTGCACCCAGGCAGACCTGGGGATAGGTAATAACTCAAATCACCAGAAACGCACAGGCTGCAGAGGTGTAAAACCACATTGCAAATGCACCGTTATTCTTTGTGGAGAAGAATAATGGTTGGTTATTTTCTGAGGGCTACTGGTCACAAACTGTACTTGTTCAGGTTCTCAGTTACATCTATGAGGTTTTATTTTGTCTGTAATTGCATAAACCCCAGAAACTGTGTTATACACAACACCCAAGTTCATGACCTGTACTATATTGAAGGAAATGCATTTTTAGTGATCCTTACTGCGAAGATGCCGTTCCCTCAAATATTTACCAACGGATGCTTTCGGTTTCTTCAGCTGCTGGTGAAATTATCAAAATCCTCCTCCTACTAGTTTGAAAGAATCGTTGTTAGGGCATTTAGTACAAAAAGCATTTTTCAGATAGCTGACCTTTTTCAGTTCTGCTTAATATAAATACAATTAATGCTCAAGTTTCTTTAGAGCTACAATATAAAGAAATGTCAATGGCATGTTATAGCTGATTTCATGCTTTAAAAGAGACATAGAAGAAAGGAAGAAATAAAGGGAGGAAAATAGACAATTTCATGGGAAAGTGGGTACTTGTAGAGGTGTCTCTCATCTGCTACGCGTCATTGTAGCATGGTCATACTGGTATTTTTGATGTTCTGTTTTGTTTGGACTTCATCATTAATGTGGTAGATGAGATGTATTTTAGTCCAAGATCTCTTGAATCACTTGATCCCATTTTAAAAACTAATTTTTAAACGAGATGTGTTGAAATATGGCAATGGTGTGCTAGCATAAGGGCTCTCAAATGCCCTTGTGCCATTGACCATGTCTTAATAATATCTCACGGTTGCCTCACATCAAACTAAAGTCACATAAATCATTTCTTCCTCCACGCTGTCCTTCTCCTATATCAGAAATGAGATTGCTGTGGTACCTGCAGAACATTTTTTTTTCCTTAGAAAATGAAAGCAGCAGCATTCAGTGGCCAGCGTTTCAAACAGAGCTAGTAACGTGGTTTCAAGTAGTTCTTTCAGATTTAAAATAACTTCTGACCAAAATACAGGTTTTTAACATTTAGGCCAGTACTGTGAAGTAGAAAATGGCAAAAGAAAACAAAGTATCTTATTGTTTGGGCTGTGTGTGTGGCTGTAAATATTTTATAAATCTACGGCCAGCCAACAAGTAAATATTCAGTCTGCCTGTTGTGACTAATTAGGAGATATCTGAGCTTTCTACTGACACAGTGCCTTCAAACACAAATGGCTAGCAGCATAGCAAAGAAATATTCCTTATTGACTTGTACTGTTTTATGTTTTTACCTTTATGCTGTACTGCTGCAGACATCAGATGTCTGTCTGCTCAAACAGAAATCTAATTGAGCTTCCTGATCTAGTATCTAGTTCTAATAACGTTAGAATAGATGGGCTAAAACTTTGTTATCGCTCTCTATATATTTAAAATTAAACAAACAATAAAAAGTGGGCAGAATATCTGTATTTTATAGCTGTAGCCTTTGGCAAGAACAGTGTATGCTTCTATAAATTCTGTTTGATATTGTTGGATCGCTTATGTGACAGCAATGTTGAAATGAGAGACTATTACTGCAGAGAATCCAGGCATGAATAACACGCCAGCCTAGTGGTGTTCAGATATGGGAAGGTGGCCGGCCACAGCTTTGAAACTGAGGTGTTCACTTTGTTTTCCTTTCTCCTTCCTGGAAGACTGGGAGAAATACGTTTGAATGATGCTTATTTACAGCAAGTAACTTGGTTGTTCATGCAGCCTTCATTGTCTTGTCTTTTTTTTTTTTCCTTTCTCTACAAATAAATTGCTAGAGGAAAATGTGGCTGGAGAAAATGTTTTTAGATGCCTTTGAAGATGTAAAAACAGCAAATGGAACCTGCAGTGCCATAACATCAAAGATCAGCCCAAGGAAAATCAAAGGATTTCTTTGAGTATATCAGCTTGCCCATAAATTGAAATGCTTCAACTGCTGTATGTATCCTCTATACTGGGCACCTTACTATTGATTTTGATGCCACCCAAACATAAAAGGATGTGCAGTACTTAACAAGTGTTTTTTCTGTAGAATTCTACATCTCAATTCTAAAACAATAGTTTTGCCAAACTATGCCAAACTTTCTTCCTTAAATCCCCCATTTTTTAAAAGTTTAAAAGGATACAGCCAGCAACCATTCTCGCTCAAAACTGAGACGAAACCAGTCACTATCGTCTCAGAACTGGTAGTGGGTGTTGCTAGCAACCTTTGACTCTAATAGCAGATTGACTAGTTGAATTATTATTTTTGGTCTTAGAACTACAATATTTTGTTATCAATTGTTATATGTCAATATACTTACGTAGAGAGTGTATGATATATAATTAAATAGTTCCGTATTAAGTGCATAGTAGTAGTATTTATTAGTTGGCTAATTCCTCTGGGCTCCTAGTTTCTGTTAACGTGTGGGAGGAGGAGGTGTGTGCATGGCTCTGCTGAGGGGACAGGAGGAAAGAGGAATATCTTACCCTGAGTTGGACACGGATGTCACGGGCAGTATAGATTGCCAATAGCATAGAAAACCACCATTACCTCCTGCATCCCAGTCTTGTCTTTGTCTCTCGCAGACTTATTCCTGTATCAGGGCAGTCAAGGATTAATATTAATGTCAACAGGACATGCACGTTATATTCTTTTTGTATTATTATGAATATTTTCCTCTCTATGGCTTTTCAGATTGAAAAAAGAAATTGAGCTCTGTGAGTTTGACCTTATATTGGCCACTACTGCAGCCTCTCTCAAACGGAATCTCTGTTTTGGGGACGATGATCTTGTAGGGGCAAGTGAAAGATCCTTCTCAGTATAATGCAGAGAGTGAATTCCCTGGTATTGAACCTGAGATGTTAATAGTGCAGGCGTTTGTTTCTTCAAGGAAGAGTGAAATGCTGTTTTGACACAATTTTATGTAATTATTATCTTTGGATGTGTTCTAAACTACTGGGTATTAGAGGAGGTTTTTTTGTGCATAGTTGTTTTGTTGTTTTTTTTTTTTTTAAATTTTGTGAGTTAAGGGTATTTTATGCAATAGCCGCTTATTGCTATTTATTACTTATAACACTAGTTTTATTTTCATATGATTCTGTTTTCTAAAAGCAGAGCAGAAAAACTAATTTATTGGTTAAACTCTGTTCCTGAAAGTTTTAAACCTGAAAGAGCCTTTTTGATCTGTTAGGGAACAGGGGAAGATTCCAAATGCTTAAGCCAGGAGAGCAGCCAAGGGAAACGATTTTCTGAGTATTCACTGAGTTGTAATCCTGCTGTCTGTCTGTGTCTGAAAGATTTTCATCATTAGGGGAAAAACATCTCGAACGCTTTAATAAATTCTAAATGCTTATAGGTTTGATAGAGGGTCTGTTCTCTTGGTGTAGATCAGCAATTCCGCTCCTTTTCAGGCACTGCTTGTAGGAATGATGAGCTGTATGCCACAGGGACCAAAATTTTACATACGTGAGTGCTACTGTGGAATGAGGTTCAGACGTCGTCAGCTGTAACTACAGCCGTAGCTTCTGCATTATGTTTTGTTTGTCTCCTGGAGGTGCAGAAGGGGATTTGATCAGTGCTTCGTCCTGGAAAATAAAGCTCTTCAGCGCTGGTACTACCAATGTAAGGAAACAGATTTTCCTTTTGGGGTATAACACCGTTTTGCCCATTACTGAACAATAGTAACTATTCTGTATTGGACAACAACTAAATAGCCTTTAGTGGTGGCATGTGCCTTGAGACTTTTGAGGCCAGGAGGAGAGAACAAAATGAGACATTTCTGGGTGAAGCCTTTGTTTTGGAACCATAATTAGGACATCTTGAGAGGCTCTCAGTTTGATGTATACGTCTAGGGCTGTGGCCCTAGATCCTTGGGCCACAAGGCCTTGATCCTTGACGTGAAGCACTGCAGAGTGCTTTTGGCATCTGTACCTCCTGGGCAGGTTGCCCTGGGGACCTGGAAAGTCCTGCTGAACCCCTGCCTTGCACTTAGGAGAATCTCACCCCAAAGCAAGATGTTTGAACGGAAATCTCAGTTGCTTGAGCTTCAGATACTTTCTGTGGAAATTTTTGTTTCTTTCGATAATTTTCAGATTGCTTTAGTCTCTGTGCCTATTGCTCAAGTTTCTGTGCCTCCAGCACCACATAGGCAGTGTCAGGGGAAGCTGATGTTAAACTGATAAAAGAGTGAAAAGACGAAAAGGAACAGCTTTGACAACTTGACATTAAAATACCGGTTATAATAGCTGTACCCTGTAAAACTCTGCTGCTGGCTCTAGCATAGTGTCCCTGCCAGCTTGGCCTACAGAAGCAACGCGCAGTGTGATCCACTAGTTTTATTTCTTCTACAAATGAGAAAATTCCTCTTATGTTTCCACACACACACCTTGCCCAGAAGCTGCTCAATCCATTTAACACCTCTCCTTTGGCATTAATGGAGTTAGGAAGGTGTGATAAATGGAAAGCATTGTTTGTTTCCCTTCTTCTCTTGCAATCACCCAAGATTGGCCCATTACTTGAGTCCCTTTGTCGGGCATTCATGCGAATGCTAAAAACTTGTTAGATGCTTGATCTAGTTACCTTTCTCACTGCCTGAATTGAAAACCTTATTTCCTTTTCCCTGACTCATCCCAAAAGCTTTCCTCCTGTCCTCTGAGGATTTTATTGTTTTCAAAGGCTGCACAGTAATATCCTTGACCACGAGGTCAGAAGTATGTGGGAGTATTTACAAGTGAGTGGTTTGAGGGAAAGAGGAAAGATTGCGTGAGATGGGTTCCTTCTGCAAGCTAGATTAGTTGGAAATGTCTTTCCAAACAAGCTGGTACTTGTTGGAGCATTGCTGTATGTCCCTCTGCTGCCCAGTGCTGCACTTGTTCTATTTAACAAGTTTTCCAGTACCTTTCTGAGAATTAGTGAGAAATGTTCTCCTATCAGCTGATGCTCATTTAAGCAGGTTCTTCTTCACATGAATGAACAAAGAAGCTACCTGCTGGTCTGAAGCTTTTCTGTTGCACGTAGGTCAAGGAAGAACACCAAACTAAGGGGACATCTCCAAATGGCTGCAGTGACAGAGAGGATCCTTATTGCTTCCATCGAGGATTTCTGTAATCCTGCTGTGGTGGGGAGCAGGAATTCCCTGTCATCAGACTTCACATGGGGTTCACAACTTCGGTTTCTATGGATATAACCCTTTGTGTGCAGCAAGTCCCTTTTGTTAGGTTTCTCATGGCCTACTTTTTACCTGTCCTCCTAAACCTGCAGAGATCGTCTCACTGCAACTAGAGACAAAGGAATGTGAGGCCACTTTGAAACACCTTTTGTTTCTGAAGAACAAGGTGCTGTACACTGGTCTTCTCATGTGTTGTATTTTTCCCTAGAAGAACTGTAGGTGTATAACAAATCTGAGGAATGTCTATATTTGACATTATGAAATACTTGGGGTTTAGAGTTGTTTATTAAAGACAGAAGTGCAATTTTGAAACTACCAGGACTATTCAGACTGTATATGGAGAAGTAGCATCATTCAAAGTATGTTGCTGAACCAGTGTTGTATGTCTTTTTTTTTTTTTTTCCTCCCGATGGGATAGGAAGCTAATACAATTATCTAGGTGTATAAACTGAACTTGGGAAAAATCATCTCTTTCTATACCATGTTTTGCTAGAAAAAAAATGTGTGCAGTGTTTTGTTCTGGTCTAAGAAATAAGACATTGAAGTGAGAGGTCTTAAAACAAGAGAGCCTTGAGCTATGGTGGTGGACTTGTGCACAGATGCAAAGGAGCACAGAATTAAAATTTGTCTCTATACCTCTCAGGAGTCTCTAGTGAAGGATTAGAGGTTTAGTAAGTTCACATTGTGTCAGGTGTTTTTTATGAAGATTTCTCTGAAATGGTTTTGTCCTACAGCAGTGGTACTTTGCTTTCTCACTTTCTACTTTATACAATTGTATGTGCTTTGCTGAGTGGTCACTGGCATGGAAAATTTCAGTCAGCTGTAATAGACTTAGTCGCAGTGAAGTGGAAGGAGCTTCTGACTCTGCTCGTGAGAGACAGGGATGTGAGTATCCACCAGAGGGGAGTGATCGCAGGAGGTGATGATGAGACCACATTGAGTGCCCAAGCTGTGGTTGGAACTGAAGCTGTGATGATACTTGCTTTAGAAAGTGATGATTTAATTATAAATGGCATGATAGATTGATATGATTTTAAAAGGCTCTTGGTAGCGATTAGCTTAAGTTGTTGGTGCAACATGAACACCATGAATAAAATCTTAGGTAGCATGCAGTGCTAAGGAAGCATTGGCTTTTTTTTAATGACATACATCCATAAACTCCTAATAACTGCCATTCTAATCTAACTTTACAGGCATTCAGAGTCTCCAAGTCTTATGGTTGATTAAAAATTCTCTATAGCTTCATGTGCAAGGGTATATTCTGCATTTCTGTGCCTATATGCATGGGAAAAGTTGATGTCAGAGTTCATAAATGTTAAACTACAATTAAAAACTTCCAGACTCCAATTTTATGCCTCATGGCTTGACAAGTTCGGAGAACATGTGTTCATTTAAGGCGGGGGGGGAAGCTTTATTGCTTGTTGTTTGTGATATAGTCAGCAGTCTCTGTACAGGAGAGGACTTTATATTAGATAGAGGTCTTTATATTAGATAGCAGCCGGGCTGCTTCTGAAGTGGGCAAAAAAATATCTTTATATTAGATAGCAGCTGGGCTGCTTCTGAAGTGGGCAAAAAAATAGCAGGACCCGGTAGAAACTTCTTCTCTTTTTTTGAACATTCGTGTGTTTTCTCTCTGACCTGGAGGAGGTTGTTTATTGCCAGGTTCCTCTTTTTATTCTCCTCTTTCAACAGATCACACATCCTAAAGCAATACAAGGATTACATATATAATTGCTGAAAGATCAAACTCACTGTCCTATATGGCAAAGTAAATCATCTGAGCTGTTCAGAGAGTTCCTTTTTTATCCCCCCGTGCTGACTGCAGGCTTTGAAGAAGAATCTCTTTTAAAAAGTGTTTCCCAAGATTACATATTTTTCACTGTTGTGTGTTAAAAAGGTGTGTATTGTGTGTTTTGGGAAGAGAGGGGTAGACTTAGGAAGGAGGCTGGTATTTTAAATGCAAAACTCATATTACATGCAATTCAAGGGGTGCCATAGTTAAACCTCATGTCTCAAAGATTTTGAGCTTATACCTGTATCACTGGAAAACGTTTAGAAACTAACTATGTGAGAGAGTCCAGGGCTGGTGTAGTGCACTAAAGTTCAGTGGTTTTTCTGCCGTGCCCTCACACAGTCTCTGTAATCTACTTTTGCCATTAGTCTGCAGTATCGTATGCTCAGAAATACTTGTGGTGCTTCTGCTTTATGCAGAGACAATACATTTGGGTTTAGGGACTGTTTCTGACTTCCGATGTAAGTTCAGAGGGCTGTTTAATGTAAAATGCTGGTGGTCACACAATTAATAAAATAGTACTGTTTTTCTTTCCGACACAAATGTGATTGCTCTTGATGCAATTGGCAAAAAAACCCCAACCCAAACCACACAAGCAGAAAATGGGAATCTACAGATGTCACAGTACCTGGTTTGAGGTGAAAGTTATTGCCTCCAAAGTAACAGCCTCATTCGCAGCTCTGTAGTTTAACTTACCGTAAACTCTGAAGAGAAAATGGCTTTTGCCTCTGCAGTAAGAAGTGTGGGCCCTGAAATACTGGGGGAAGAGAAGAAAGGTGTTAAAGTGTTCTTCTATGCTTTAGGCAGTTCAGTTCTGTGTAAATTTGGAAGCTTGACGTGTAGATGGGGAAGATTATCCTTTCTAATAACCTCCAGCTGGCTGCATGATCGGTGGATGGGCTGCAAGAAATCACCTGCAAATGTACAGATGGGAACAGGAGAGAAAGGTCGATGAGGAGTGACCTGTTGGGCATCCTCAGATGGCCTGTTGGGTGGTGGTTGCATCAGATTACACATAACACGGAACTGCCCCGTTACGGTTCACTGTAGCTAGCAGGGAAGTGGTAACTCGAACAAGAGGGAGACTGTATTTTCCTGCGTAGCTTGCACCTGTAGTAGTTACAGGGACATGAAAAGAGAAGAAGGGACAGTACAGAAGAGCTGCATTGATGTCAGGGTAGATCAATAGCATCCTTCACTGATTAGGTAAACCCACCATGCTTTATTTCCTCTCTCCTTAAAGTGCTCCTGCTTGGTCTAGCATGTGAAAATGTGGCTTGCAGTTGTTTCCCCTCAAACAGCACTATAGGATATTGGGGTTTTTTCCTTCCAGATTTATCAGCTTACCGTATTTTTGAGCAATAAAACATTTGTCTCTCTCTTTTAGTTACAGAGTCACTGCTCCTTTTTCACTAAATAGATCCTGAATCTTGCAAATATGCCAAAGTGGATCATCAGTATTTTAGCCACCACAATCTACGAGGGCTGAAGCTCTACTTTTCTTGATGCTTTCCTGATATTCTAGAAAAACAACAGCCCTTTCTGACTCATTCAGTATTGTGGGACTGCCTTGCTCTGTCTTTGGTTAAATATGTTAATGAGATATTAACTAAATGCAAATCTTATTTCTGTGCTGTGTTACCTGGGCAGACATGTCCTTGGAATACATTCATTGTTCATACCTTGAAGTTTAAAATGATGAAACTGAACTCTCGTTCAGGAGATTGAGCTATTAACTAGGGAGGAAGAAAATAAGCACAGTGAAAAGCCCCAAAAGCAAAGAACTCTGCACCCAATGGCTACATTTCTGTCCATGTGTATTTTATGGCAGGCTTCTAACAGCAAACTCCTTCAGCTCTTCTAGCAGACTTCCTCTCTCCTGCCTAGATACTGACTTGTGTAATAGATGAAGCAGATCATAAAGAGATAGCGTTACTCACTTGTAGACCAGTCTTTGAAGTGCAGTGTGAAAACAAACACTCCTATGAAAAACCTGGCCAGCAGGTTGAGAAGAACACAAAATTACAAAAAATTGAGTAAGTATTCCCTCAAGGCTTTCCCCGTATCACTGTTACTGTTGGCTGTTGCTTCTAGGCAAACTTCAGATGCTGCAATCATCGTTTAAGAGGTTGTGAAAGTCTTGTGGTACTATGTGTCTTGGTTTGAATCTGTTTGGAATATGCTGGAAGAGAAACTCTGTCATCGCCCTTTTTACCCAATAAAAAAAATGTTGTCTGTTGTCCTAGCAGCAGGTCTGTGTGAACAGCTGCTAGATCTCTGCATGCTGACCTTGATTATTCTGTCCTCTGTCAAGTTTTTGTTGTTGTTTTGGTTTTTTTTCCTGTGTGACATGAAGCTGTTGAGCAGAGTTCCCCTTAACATAGTTATCTCTTGACTGTAATAAGACTTTAATAAGGCTTCAGCCGAAGAACCAAATCCAGTTTTGGACACTGCAAATTTAGACATGGAAAGCAACAGAAAGAGCCCAAAGGAAAGCCGCAAGAACAATCAGGGGTCTGGAAGGCAAGATTTAATCGTTAGGACAGTTTTGTCTGGATGACAGCACATAAAGAACATAATATTCTTCGAGACTATAAAAGGAAAGAAGAGAGTAATCTCTTCCATGTGTCTATAGTGCACAGGAATAGAAGTAATCGAGTTAAATAGAAGCAAGAAAGATTCAGTTTAGGCTTTAAGAAAAACTTTATAATGTTAGGGCTACTGAAGCACTGGACTGGATTGTGTGAGGAGGTTGTATAGATGTCACATCACTGAAGAAGAATTTAGCCAGCCACCTGTCAGGAATGACATAGATAAAGGTAATTATGGTGTATATAACGTATCAAGGTTCTTTCCCATCTTGTTTTTCTGTATGTCTTCTTACGCTGTGCCTTATAGGTAGTTGCTGCCTGCTGATTAATGAAATGATAGTACTTTTGCAAAGTGGGTCGTTTTATAGATGCTGATAAACCCTAGGAGGGAAGGGCTTAGGAGGGCACGCCTCACCCGTTTGGAGCTGCTGTACAGACCCACATCTTCCCTACTCAGGTCACAACTTGATAAATGACTTCCTTCAGCGTAACCAAGATGAGTTCAGCAGGGCAGGCAGTTTAGAGGAAGGGATTTCCTTCTTGCACCCAAAGAGCTTTGGATTCAGTCCACCGGGTGGGGTTGTGATAACCTTGCTTTGGATATGAGTTGACTTCATAGAAAAGCTGGTTGAGGAGGGCCCTGCAATTTGACCCGACATTAACACATGAAAGCCAAAGCTTGATATATAATTTCTGCTTCAAGATCCATTTGGCAAAATTAAAAACTATGCTCCAAAGTATAATTTAATACCATGCAAGAATGAAGCAACAACAACAAAAAAGATAAATTATATTCTTTAGCTAGGTGGACTTTTTTGGTAGTAATGCTTAGAGATGTATGTGCTTATAATTAAACGCCTAATTAAATATGAGCATCTCACCTTGACAATTAAGCAATAAAGACACATCAGGCAATGCATTTCTGGGTGATTATAACTGGCCTTGGGTGGTACTATAAGGCATGAGGCCAAAGATTAAGTGGCTTAAACCACCTGAGAAATTCATTAATACCTAGAAATTTGATGCCTAGAGTGTTTTGTTGCCATTGAGAACTAGACTTGTACATAAAAAAAAGGAAAACAGGTTGTTTTATTGGGAATTTTACGCGATGTGGCTTAAGGTGTGGCTGAAAGCTTTAGGGTTCTTGCAACAGTAGGTATGTCGAGTGCTATCAGAGGATCATTTCAGGCTTTATCGTACTAATTTAGGAAGACAATCTAAAGAGACAGTGCTGGTTTTAAGGGTCTCAGATGGCTGTAGAATAAAACATTATAACAATACTGAAATCACTATTAATTTTTTCTCCCCTTCATCTTGTTCCGGTTGATCCCTTCTTGTACTTCCTTTTGCATTTTTTCAAAAACCAAAGAATTATGTATCTATTCCACCTAATAACATGCTCCTTACGTGTAATAAAATATAGGTGAATGCATATGCATCTTGCTTGCAATTTTTATCTTTAACTCTGTAAGACTTCTCTTAATATATTCTAAGTCACTCGGTAGCCCCTGTGACTTCACCGAGCTCGGTATGCATCTTGGTGCGTTGACCTCAACTGGATTCTCTGGGTACCACTTTGAGATAAACATTAGGCAATAAAGCGTACTGTGGTTGGTATTAAGCAGAGTGCTGAATGCTTAATAGCTTTGTGATTCTATGTGTTCACTTCATAAAACAACCATCATCAGAGTCTTTTTTCTTGCATCCAGCTTTCCACCAGAGCTCTAATGTTAATAGAGTTAGTCTGGATTTACAGGCATGGAGGAAATCTGAAAAAATCAAGCCACTGTAGTATATTTTGGCAAATCAAACCATTATACCTTTGGATGGTTTTTTTCCCTTTTGATTCATTCAAGATTTATGTTCTTAATTTCCCTCTGCCCCCACGCACATCCCCAGAATGTTTCTCTAAAATTTTGTTTTCTGATTACTCCAATGTAATGCATTCCTAGACTAGCACAAATACCCAGGTACAATTTTGTGTTAGTGGGGACTTGATGAGAGCTATACAGACGATAGTTTTGCTTGTCATCAAAGATGTGATGCATGTCTGTTTATTTTTGGTTGGATGAAATATAATTGCTCTTCCGGTTGACATTGATAAATAGTGTTGACTGGAGTGTGTTGTTCTGATTGCTTCAATGAATGACGTGTACCATGTGCTGATTTTTGACTGTGAAACAAACATCTCATCAGAAGAAAGTAGATTATTAGCTTCTTGCAATGACATGAGAATTAGACACTATAAAAATGGGAGTAAACAAGGGTCTCGTGCTCCTTGGTGTTTAGTGAGGATGAAGTTCCATAAAGTTCTTAGTAAGATCAACAGGAAACAAGACCAATTCATGCTCCCAGGAAAGGATGCATGCTTATTTTTTTATGCTAAATATTAGTGAAAGAAACGAAGCTAAGATATCACAATACCACGAGAACTTTTGAGTTGAATCAAATTTATTCAGAATCCTACGTTTCACTTTTTTTTTTTTTATGTAAAACTGGCATATCTCAGCACAGATGTAATTGCTGTTTCAGAATTAGAACTGAGATTTGGGATGCACTAAATATCTTTGGTTACATTTTGGCCCAAGTTCTGCTTCATTTGAATAAACAAACTTTGGAAGGGTTTTTGAGTAAGTGATTGAAAGGGAGAGATTAGAATTTCCTTGCCGTTTCCAAAAAGAAGTATCTTCCAAGCTCTTCCTGTTTCCGCCTGCAGTGTTTGAAACATCTTACCCTTTCTCTTGTGGCTCTGCAAGTGTTCTGCCTAACGCTCATCTCATCTCCCTCTGTGTTTGATTTCTAAATTTATTTCCTAATGATTTATCTGTGACATTTTTCTGTGCTTACTCATATTCCTAAAATAACGCCTAATTTTGTGCATTAAAATTTGTCTTCAAATACTTTTTTTCCAGAGTATTTTGTGATACTGAGTTCAAAATGAGGGCAAAAAGAGGCTTGTAAATGCCTGTTTCCCAACATGAATGGAGTATCTGCTAGCTTCCTTTGTCTTTTTTTCCCAGAACTCTTCTTCATACACACATTTCCTGCGTGCAAGAATTTCCTGAAAGACAGCAAAAATGCTGCTTGATAAGAATTGAGTCTTCCATTGCTCACTTAATCTCACTTAAATTGTTTTCTGACTTTTCCTAAGTAAGATGATTTCATTTGTTGCATTCATTTTACTGTGCAGGCAGAGCACTTAGGGAACGCTGCAGATCCTGACATAACTAAAATGTTGGTAATCAGCAAGAGTGTATTTTTTGCCAGATGATTTTTTTTTTCTTGTCTTTCTTGTGCCGCTTGCATTTAGAATGTTTTTTCACATTTACTCACATAATATTCCAGATGCGACTTCTAGACCTACCAATCTTATGAGTTAGGGGGCTTATGTAATGTTCTGGTTCAAAGCATGAAGAGAGGTGGAGGAGAGAAACTATATTCCTGAACATGTTGTAATAATCAGTCCTTATCTTCGAGATGCTGAAAAACTGGAAGGATTTGAAATAATAGCACTCAAATGCTCAGGGAAATAGAACGAGATATTGTGGGCTGTAAAGAGGTAATTAGACATACATGTTGTGACTCTATTGGGCAACATCAGGACAGAAAGTAAAAAAAAAAAAGTATATATTTTAGGGATTTGTAAACACTTAGGAGGAAGAGGAATGTAGGATGATACCAAGAATATAGCTATGAATAGCTGAATGGAAATTAAGAAAGACAAAAGCAAACTAATTCTATTAAACTTCAGTCTTGGGAAATGTATTAGAATTAGTAGCCTCTTTGCCTGGGGCATTTAAGCTTAGAATGGAAATTGCAGTGCCAGATCATTTCCTACAGTATGCTTTACAAAGGCAGAGATTATCTTAATGATCTGTCGTCCTGATGCATTTCTAAGTTAAACTTCTTTGTTCATGTAAATGTAATGTTTTGGAAAAGACGACTATTTATATTTTTCTGTCACTTTTTCTGCTATTTGTTGATGTCCAAGACCCAATAGCAATATGAGCATTTGTGTTGGCAAGTTAGAAGGATATCACATCAAAACTTGTTCCTTTAGGAATAGTGATTATGCTTCTGATCCCCTTACATGGAAACGTAATGGATGTGGCATATGATTTGAGCAATGCATGATGGCATGTGTCTTTGCTCATTGTGTAGGTGTTCCACACACTTGAGCTTGTTCAGTTTAGAGCAGTTTTTGAATTAAAAGTCTTTGGGTAACAGGTGGCCAAAAAAAATTCTAAGGAAAATCTGTATTTGAAAGTATATGTTTTGTAACATGTGGTTTGAGGACTTCCGAACATGATGTGATTGATCTCATTGGTACCTTTCCCAAGAATTTCCATCTTTAGTCTTATCCCTTCTGGTACTAGCTATGCTATTGATCACACACTGAAGGTCAATCACAGGTCAGTAGCTACTAATTTACAAACGTCCTTTCAGTCCCCAGCACTCCTAATCTGAGTGCCTTTAGCTTGTTTGCAACAGAGAAATAGCCAAGGGATTGTCTAGGGACTGTTAGAAAGCAGCCATGTCAGAGTGCCAGTGAACCCTTCCTTACATTGCTGCTTGCATGTACTCTTTAAGGCCTCTTTGATAAAATAATTTTGTATGTGTTGCTTCCTAACCCCGAGGTTTTTTGTTCTTTGGTCGTGATTCTGATGTAATGATCTTGGTAATGTCTGCGTAGTGCACATCTGGGCTACAGAGTTTTCTATTACGTTGGGAGAAAAGTGAGAACTTTAGACCTATTTCTTGTTTTAGTTGCTCTCTGTATTCCAGCACACGCCTCTTTTATATTGTTTAGTCTGTAGCATAATGTGCCTACAAGTTCCTATAATTTGAATGCAAAGTAACTTGTGAAAGTAGATAGAAATAAATGCGTTCAGTTTGCATTCAAATGCAAAAGGCAACTATTCAAGGCAAATATCGTACTACAAATTGCATACAAGCAAACCAATGCATTCCTGTTCAGTAAGGGAGGTTTCAGTGCTGTTGTAACACTGCCTGCCATAGCAGGGCAATTACACAGCAACTAACCACCCACCCCTGAGTCCTTGTTCTGTGAGCCTAAGCATGTAATTGAAAAAGCCACAAGTACATTGAAGAGCCACCTGTTTCCTCTTAGGATTATATAAGGATGTAAATATCTCACTTCAGAAAATCTTAAGAACACGCGCAAGTATTTGCTGATTCACGAACAATTTATCTCCAAGGTTACCTACTCTGTGCAGCAGTCATACTAAAACACATGTAAAACATTTTGTAAGCAGCATGGAAACCTCAGAAACTTGACAGTGGCTCTCACTCTGGAGTGTATCCTGTGCTCCATCTCACGCACAGGCATTTCCTTCCTCAGGTTTTCCTGCCCTGCTCTTCCTTATTGCTTATGAAAATCTATGAAGATTGAAGACACCTTAAGGGCACGTTCAAATCTGAAGAGCTCAATGGGGGCTGCTGGAGCTGGAGACAATCAACTTCAATTTCTTCTTGAGCAGGCTAAAACAAAATGGTTGCCCTCTGAACTAGGGGCAAAGTGTGTTTTCAATGTCAGCTATTGAAAACTTGAAGAGCAGCAGCTATTTTGAAAGGAGTTTGTCTGAAGACTATTTTATGTACCAGGTTTGTGCTAAAGGGCAAACTTGCATTTTTGACAAATGGGACCGTTATACTTTTTGAATAACACTTCTGAGAAGTGCCTTTTAAAAAGCTTCCTATTCTGTTATAACCATTTGAGATTTTAAATAGGTCAATGTAAACACACCGTCATCTATGATTCTCTGCTGACAAAAGCTTTGCCTGCTATGGACAAAATAACATCTGAATATGAAGTTCACACCTTCCTATTGAAAACAATGAAAACAAACTAAATAGAAGTTTGCTAAAAATTCAAAGGCAACAAAAAGCAATGTGGAAATGCTCAACAAAAAGACTACTGATGTATTAATATAAGGAACATTATGGCTTGTTTTAATCTCAGAATTCGATGGCAAATACAGAAAGTTTCAGGAGTAGCAAGAGGGGGCTGCTCCACAAGGGCCGATGAGCCGGGACCCAAGGGAGATGGCAGGGCAGGCGCCGGCAGTGCCCTCACTGACAAAGGCACAGTCCCACAGCACCTGGACAAGACGAGCCGAGTGTGTGTGGTGATGGTAATCAGGGTCAGGCGACGGTCCAGATTGCCACCACGTCCATAGCGATGAGGCAGGCCTGAGGTCAAGCCAGAAAGTCAAGTTGGCAAGAAAGGGTTGGGTCCAGATCGGTGAGGCACAGGCAGAGCTGCTACATAGGTCAAGCATGGACCAAGGGAAAAGGCATGAACTTGGATGCAGATCCAAGGTCACAGCTACCACCCGCTGAGGGCTGGCCCTGGGCAGCTGAACTCCAACAAAGCACTGGCAGAAATTAAGCAGCACCTTCACTTCCTATGCAGAATTTCATTCATAAAAATAGCCCTTCGAGGACTGACACTCAACAGAGAGAAGCTCCAAATACCAGCATCTGTTAACGTTTATGGTTCTTGTCTACAGAGAGGGCTTCTGCTGCCTTTCATCAGCATGACATGCTCATCAAAAAACCCTCCTTTTATTCCCATTTGAATACTATTGCAATTTTGGACTAGGAAAAGAAAGTTTAGAGATAAAAGCACACTATCACTCCTGAATAAGAGTTTTTTCCCTCTGTCTCTGGTTAGCTATAGATGGATCTCTGTGAGCGTTGATACTCAAGTGACAAATTCAATACAGGGGCCAGACTTGCTCTGTCATTTCATGCTCCCGAACACAGCTTTTTGTGGCATAAGTTCTTCCTCAGTTCTTCCTCCTTTATAGGGGCCACTTCATTCCTGCTGTTGCTGTGTAATGTCTGATTTTAGTAACATTCATGAGCTGACCCCAGAGCTTTTATTGTTAAAATTGGGAGTTACCACAGTAGCTGAGGCAGGATCCTCAGCTCTTGCGCGGTTCAGGGCCTGGAAGGGGAGGAGATCCCCACAGATAACCAGTGTATAATCCTACCACTTCTGATTCAGCAGCAGGATTTTTCCAAACTGTCTGAACTTTTAAAAGAATTTTAGAGGAAACAGAAATATCATCAAGTTACAGCAGTCTTGGTGTCAGGGTAAGTTGGAAGCTTCCAAGGGTGAAGCAGAATGGCTGTCTCTAATACAATGATTTTGGATTCCTTCATCCATATATTTATTGTATCAAAGGGCCAAGCCTTTTTTCCTGCTCAACCTGAGGAATATTTTTTCCTACTGGATCTAAGTAGAAATTGAAATCTGAGGCCATTTAAATGTTCCCTTCTCGCACGTCACGCTCACTTAGGGCTACTGGATGGATAGCAGACTTAAGATACTTTAGTATTTTCTAGTAGTCTATTTAAAAGTTCTAGGGGAAAAAAACAGGAGGAGGATTTTTACCACTTTCTATTCCGAGAATGGCATTTGCTCTTCAGAGCATCAGCTTCTGAGCATGCAGCCTCCATCTATGTTGCCTTCTGTACAATGCTGTACAACTAATTTGGTGTGTTATTTTTTATTTCTTTTGAACCATTAGGCACAAAACAAGAGAAAAAAGGCAGTTGTGGACTTTTTATCAAATATGTTAGATCTTACATGCCTCTATTCAAAGCACAAACATCAAGTTTCTTAGTTCCTTTTGCAACAGACTCTGTATTGTAGGCAAAAATACACAGGCCTGCCTTTTTCAGAGTACAATTATAGTCTGATCCCAATTACAGCAGTTATCTTCCTAGGAAAACTCTTACCATATTAACATATTGAAGTAGTTTTGATCCATTTTCTATCTGAATCCTGTGGATCTTTATGCATATATAACGAATACTCGCATCAGAAAATCCATACCATTCCTGATTAAGGCCTCAACTGCTGAGCAATGCATTTGATCTGCTTCATGATCAAGTTATTAATTATTGATGTATTTAGTTTTGGAACTGGCATCTCAGAAGCCTGTCACTTTCAAACTTAATTCGGGATATACTGCTCCTTCTCCTTCCCAGCTTCTACGACGGCGACAACTGCCCACGCATTGTCAGCAGAACAACCTCCCCGCCTGCCGTCGTCTCAGGCTCTGAGCAGTCGGATGCAAGCTCCACTTCTCGGCTTCCCGCCCTTCCTGATTAGCAGACCAGGATTAAGTGACAGGGCTGGCTTTTTGTCACAATGAAGTGTAAGATTGGAAGTGCCAAAAATGTATTCTTATGTAAAGGCTGGTATTTCAGCTGATGAGCTAAGTAAGACTGATTTATGGTTATTTCTACCTGGGTATTAATTTCTGTTTATAATAGAAGCACCAGACATGCTGTCCACTGCTGCTGAATGCAGCTTTATTTCATGTCTCAAAGCCATCTCCTAGGAAGTTGGATTTGTCACATCTTGGATAGGAGGATTATCTTCACAAGAATGTTAACTCTGTAGCTGAAAATTTCTGGTTCTTCATTTCTGGTTCTTCTTTCTTCATGCATTACTTATTTTCTGGCTGATGGACCGTATGTTTACAGTATACTATGCATTTGGGGTTTTTTCTCTTTGTTTTTTTTCTCTTTGATACTATTCCCTGCTGTTTGTGGAGACATGCTCAAGTTAGTTTTAAACTACCTGTTGGAAGCATATCCCAGAAAAGAATGGGATTCAACAGGAGAAATCAGCCCCATATTTAATGAATTTATTCAGTGGCATTTGCAGCGTATATGGAGTTTCAGTGGCTGCACTACTAAGGATGCGCAATCCATGCATTTTAAAGGTTGGTGTGAGTAAGTAGGTAAGCATACTTAAGAGGTGGCAAGCATGTTGCTTTGCACCCTTATTCCTGGAGATTAAAATCTCCTTCCTCTAGGAAGGAACAGAAAGCTTATTAAGAAAGGTTCCTTCCTATCAGATGTGTGTATGCTTTGACAGTGCAGTACGTGATGTGAGGAAATTCTTCCTCGCTTTGTAGTTTCTCCAAATTATCACCAAAGATTGTTGCAGTGTTAGGGCTTCCTTTTCATGCCACTGTGCTTTAGATATAAATGGATTAAGCAATATCATTAATTGAAATGTTTTATGCAGGGGCATGTAAAAGAGGATTTCACACATAACAGCAATATTTCTTGTATCTCATCTGGCACAACGACCTCTTCTGTTTGCAGGGTTGGAGGTTTATCTTTTAGCACTAGGAAGTTTCTAGCTTTATTAAGCTGAGGCCTATAGCCCCTAACGTTGATAGCTTTAAGGAATTTAGCTAGATGGTAGATCCTGCACAGTGAAAAGGTTATTGCTTTGCATTCTGTTCTCGAGCTGACACCCCGGGAGTTGTAGCTGGGTGCATTGCCTCTAATGAGACAACCTGTAAGTGGATACGTTATTCAAACTGACTCCGATGAATTTATTCCAATCAACTGCAAGTCTTGTTGCAGTAATACGTTTGACAAAAACTGAAGTTACAAATTTGAACTGCTATGAGTTGGTATAGAAACCTCTTCATACTATTCCCTGTATAATAACATTAACTTTTATTTTGGTGTACTTCTGTAGCACTTGCTATGGAAGTATGTAAAGAGATTAGTACTGTATGGGTAATCTATAACTTAGGAACTGTTCTCAGGCTTTTTTAGTCTCCTTCATTAACCCTTATGTGACCAGTCAGCTTCCTATTAAATACATGCTGCTGGAATCACCTTTACCACACCCAGGCAGTGTAGTTGTTGGTACAAAGTGTAGTATGAGAGTAAGAAACATTCAGAAGGATGTCCAGCAAAACTGACACGATGGTACAGTGATTTTCTTTTTTTTATTCATGTACATGATGTTTCAGTTTTGAACTCGGGTCCAGATGCAAATATATTCCATCTTCATCTTAATACAGATTTTCTTAAATTGATAATCACATCATAGTTACTGTGTGAGAAAGTAGCACCTTTTTTTTTTTTCCAGGTAGTTGATGCCTGGCACAGTTATTTAATAAAACTCAGCCTGAGCCTCTTCTGTGTCAGTATAATGGCAAAGGTCATCATCTGAGCAAAATGTATAAATTTTGGTTCCCATTGAAAAATGCGTGTCTAAGGTCTGATGGTTTCCTCCATGGTATATATGGGGATGGGACCCTCCATGCTTTACTTCTGAGTTTTGCAGTGGCTTTCACCCAGCGTTATCACAGATCACTGCAAACATAAAAAAATGCAGCATTCTAGTGTGGAACAAGAAGTCAGAAAAAATTCATCAGAACTTAGTTCACACAAAAGGCCTGAGCTGTGTCTGATGGGTCTACAATGAGTTGTGACTTACGTCAAGGTGTTTTCTCATTATTTTTTTTTAACATTTTCAGTGCAATTCATGTAACTGAAAACCGTCTTTGACACTATCAAGGCTCATTGCCTCATATTGCTACCCATTATGATGTAAAATCTTTTTTTCATAAAATTACTGAGGTCTACTTTAAAACCTAAATAGATTTTTTTTTTTAGCTACACATAAATCAGAAGGCTGTTTCTCCTGGCATTTGGAAATACAAGAGTGTATTTTTTTATACTTTATTGGTTACTACTGGCCCTTCATTTTTCAATGAAAATATGAAATATGATCCCCCAGGATCAGATCACTAGATTATTTAATCTTCTTTGCTTTTAGACAAGATGCTTCACCAGCAGTGGTTGATCTGGGTTAATTGCCTGTCAAACCAGCTAAAATTGTGAGAGTTTTGGGGAAAGAAATGAAGTTTATGACTCTTGATCCTGCTCGATCTTATATACTGTCTGTCTTTTACATAGAAGGTACCACCACTACTCTCTGGCTACAGGAAAAAATCTTTTCTGACTGGAATTGCTGGAGGGTGAAACAAACAGAAGGCATTAACACAAATGCCATACCGGAGATGAAGGGCAGTATGATTCATGGTAAATTATTGGAGATAGCTTGCTGAGTTCATTCAGTTTTGTATCCGAAAGCCATCAGTACCATACATCAGAACTTGCAAACTATTCAGATGAATGCGAGTCATCTTGTGAATGTTAAATATGCTTTGTTGGGGTAATGGGATGTTAGCCAGGACAGAAGGGATTCGTAGGCTCTAATTTTCTTCAAAGTTTAGGACAGAATCTGCCATGCCGTTTGTGTGGCATACAAGGATGCTCTGGAGCAGAATTTCGAACTGAAGAAACTAGGGTTTGCCTATTTTGCATATGGATTCATGCATATATTTGAAAACTTAACTGAGAGAGAGCACAACATCAAAAGTACAGATGCAAACTATGCCTGTAGACAAACTGCAGTTGGCACATGCCGTATTTGCCCCTTGTATCTGATGCGTACCCAGCTAGCGAGCTAGTGTTCAGGCACCTGGTGCTGCGTGTACATGCCTGGAAACATCCCAGGCACCATATGTAGGGCAGATCACAAATTAAAATCCCAAACCTTGTTCTATTACAGAAAAAAAAAAAAACAACCTAAAATGCTCTGCAGTTCATCATCCCGTGAAGCAGATACACACAGTGTGTTGCTTCTTATTTCACCAAAAAGTCTATTTAGTTGCTTACGTTTCAGCATAAAGTTATTCTACATTTTACTGTTTTCTGCTACTTTCTCTTCACATAATTTCTAAGTAAAATAATTCCCTTTGGCTGATTGATTCAGGAATTTGACTGTCGCATTCGAGGCATGACATTTGAAAACGCATACTAATGGACTTTAAATGTGTTGCTGTAAATTTTAAAGTGATTTTTTTTAATGTCGAGGTGGAGCACTAATATCTCTTCGGGTAAAATCTATTGCCCCTAGAAACAATATTTTAAAGTTCAGTAATATTTATGACTACATTCCCCTTGTAATTGCATCACTAAAAGTAAACCAATGTGCTTTAGAGGCTGGCCTTGTCTGAAATAGCTTTGCAAAGGCCTGATTTTTACAACAGTTTGTTGCAAAAGACAAAAATAGTGCCAGAGCAGATGAATAGCTCAAACAGTAAAAATCCAGCTGCAGTGGTCTGGAATTCCAGTGCTCCATCTCTGCCTGGTCTCAAAGTGGCTTTCTAGTCCAGTCTATACCTAACCCTGCTGCTGCTGTGAATTCGAAGAGCAGTCTTGCTCACATCTCTGTAGGCAAGCGTATAGGCCACCCTGAGAGAGTTGCCTTACTGAACTGTTTGTATTATAAAATGGATGGTTCCTCTTAGAGCTGAGGAAACAGGTATTCATGAAAAATGCAAACTGAGAAGTGCAAGTATTTATTTAAAGTCACCATATTACTGCATATCTACCTTTAACAAAACTCACATTCATGCTGTTAGTGGGTGTGTGGATGCTAGTAAGGTCATCTGTTTGATGAGTTTTAAAATTGAGGGTTGTGATCACGGAGGGTACTGTTTGCAAGTTGAGCTATGGTTGAAATGTCCCTGCCACAAAAAACGCAGGAACGATTCTCCTACTGCACTATTCATTATAAAATCATCCTACTGGAGTTTTAAGTTTGGAGCATGTGAATTTTCATATTTGAGGAACTGAAGCCAGTTTTGTCTGATGACTGCACAGCAAAGCTGACTTCAGGCAAATGGAAAGGAGCACCAGTCAACTCTTTGTTACATATGCCTCTGAAACAAGACAAGCAAGATCCTGGTTCCAGACGCTGCATTGATTGCGATGCGTGCAGCAAAACAAAAATGATGTGAGTCCATGTGCCACAGTGAAAACAGAGGGTTGGCAATTAAAAATATCTAATTTTTTTTTCTTGCAAGCAGAGCATGAAAAGCTTTGAGTGAAGAATGAATGCAGACCAGCAAAATGACATTTTCATGGTCTCTTGACCACGTCGTGGTTTAACTCCAGCCAGCAACTAAGCCCCACACAGCTGCTCTCTCACTGCACCCCGGTGGGATGGGGGAGAGAATCAGAAGAGTAAAAGTGAGAAAACTCGTGGGTTGAGATAAAGACAGTTTAATAGGGAAAGCAAAAGCCGCACACACAAGCAAAGCAAACCAAGGAATTCCTTCACTCCTTCCCATGGGCAGGCAGGTGTTCAGCCATCCCCAGGAAAGCAGGGCTCCATCACGCCTAACGGTGACTTGGGAAGACAAACGCCATCACTCCAAACATTCCCCCCTTCCTTCTTCTTCCCCCAGCTCTATATGCTGAGCA
>NW_008795910.1:1139504-1206046 GCF_000699145.1 Aptenodytes forsteri
CTTGACTGTGTGTCAGCACTGCTCAGCAGGAACGAAAACATCCCTGTGTTATCAACACTGGTTCCAGCCCAAATCCAAAATGTAGCCCCGTACTAGCTACTGTGAAGAAAATTAACTCTATCCCAGCCAAAACCAGCACAGAACACCACTGTGCTTTAAGCTCTTGAATGGTACTACAAGTTAGTAGTGGAAATTATATGCTGTGTTTGTATTTATAAGTGGTGATAAATTGCTAATCATATCAACAATTAGCAAGCAGCTCACCTGATAGAAGGAAATGTAGTCACATAGCTTCTGCAGACTGTCACTTGCTCAAGGACAAATAATGTACTTCATAGGAAAGATGCTAGCTTCAGCCAGAATAATTAGGGAAAATGTAGATGAGAACTGTATGTCTGATGGAGTTACCCTCCACTGTTGCTCTCAGAGGGCTCTCTTGAAAATCAGATCTGTAATGGATATTAGGCAGATTTGAAAGAAAAATTGAAACATGTGACTTTTTAATCTGCTTTTGATGTTGCATTCAGCTGCTTTCATCTCAGAGGATAAAAGTAATTGAACAATAATCCCAAAGAGAGTCAAATACACAAATCAATAAACTGCTCTCACAGGAGAATTTATTTTGATGAATATACTGGTACCTAACACTTCCCCAAGCTGTTAGGTTTCCATTAGGTGGTCTTGTGCTCTTTAATACAGATAGTGATGTCTAGATTGGAGAACACAGACAATGAATAAGGCAGATACACTCTCTGAATATCACAAAACAAGAACAGCTTTTTACCTCCTTTGATTGACATCCTAAATCTTAACTGAGTGCTGAGAGACAGTTACTGTCTTTTTATTTTTGTGTTCTTTTGGGAAGTATAATGAAAGCAAAGGGCTAGTGCTTGCATGAGACGTAGTAGTAATGTAGGCAGCTGTTAGGCAAGCTTCCTCTGTCGAGCATTTTCCTGTCTTGGCTGTGATGTGCAAAGAAATTTTGGGTCCTTTGTATTCCTTTTCTCTGCAGTGTTTTCCAGTGATCGTGGATCTTATATTATTTTTTTTCTATTATTATTTATCTTTTTAACAATTTCATATGCATTCTTTAATAAATATTTTGACAGTCCCCCTCACCTTTGCGTGAGGTGCTATGATAGCCACATAAACAAAGGGAATCCACGTTCCAGGTTCTTAAAGTCTAAATATGAAAACAAGTTGAACGTTACTCTCTTGTATATAGCTTTGACTAGGTTTGACTATGCAGGGAGTTTGCCCCAGAACATAGATTAAGCCCCTTTCCATAACCCAGCCTGTGATGCAAAGAGAAAATACCAGGAAGGGTTGGAGGTGGAGCAGGTGGTACGATCTGTTGCCTGAAACTTCTATGGTCCTACGTAAGGACCATCTCTTTAGGGCCTGTCAAACTTTGTCATTTTGGCTGAAGATCTTGAAGGTCAGCAAACCTCCAGCCTGATGAATGCTTTGGAAATCTTCAACCATTTCCAGGAAGGAGATAAAGGGAACATAGTTTTTGCTCATGCTTATTCAATTTTTAAGCTTAAGCCTACATCTTCTTGAGGAAGCAATTGATGTATCTCTAAGGCTAACCTTTCCCTCTGGAGTGTGGGCGGTTGTTTGGGGGGTTGTGTTGTTTTTTTGTTGTTTGTTTGGTTTTTGTTTTTTTTTTTCCCTCCCGTCAACATGAAAACCCACCACAATCTGTGTGATTGAATTAGATGAAATGGAAAAATTGTATTCCATGTGTCCGCAGTAGAAAGTTCACAAATAGTAATAGCTAAATTTTCAAAAGGCTTCAGTTGCTCTAAGTTGCTCTTATCCTGTCCAAGGTTAAATTCAATATTAGAAGTGAGAGGATCCTTAATCCTCTAGCGAAAATGGTTTCCCTGCTGTACTCAGTCAGTCTGGAGGAGAAATCTGCTGGACTTGAACTTAGAGCTGACGAGATGTGTTGGCAGAAGGGAAATGGGGAAGTGGGTTTAGAAAGGAATTGGGAGAAGAAGGTGGGAAAGATGATTGTGTAGGGCAGCTGGGCTTGAAGAGCAGGAGAGGGAGCTGGGATGTCTTTTAAGGATGAAGGAGGAACATATGAGCAAGGTCTAAGACTGAGACCCAGTGGCTGACAGGGATCAGGAACCCAGTCTGATGAGGAGCTGCAGTCCTTGAAGGAGGGTGGATTGGGATGGACTGGCAACTCAGACTGGAATAAGAAGTCTTAGGAGCAGATGTAGTTGAGGACTTTGAGTATGGAGTAAGTGCTGAAGTGACAAAAAGACTGGGCTGAAGTAGGCAGAAGAAACAGTGATAGTGGGGGGAATGGAGCAAGGAGGAACAAAGGAGTAGAACAGGTGGTCGGTAGAAAATGTTCTCATCCGTAAGCAAAATTAAGTCTTGTGATTATTTTGCTACCCATTGGCACAGATGAAGACATAAATGGCTGCAATCTACTGCTATCTGCTAGTCAGACCATTAGTTAGTTCACTGAATTGCCAGGCTGTTTTGACACTTGCATCTGTTTTACATTGAGCTAAAGGTGTTTTGTGTACTTGGGGGAGGCAGCGCTCCTGTGGGGAAACATACTATTTCGATATAGTAGTCCATGGGGAAGAGGCACAAAGATGCTTGGGTACTGTGATGGTCAGGCCTGAACGTGTGTGTGTGTACCCTTTTACCCTTGAAGGGAGGCTTGGGCTGCCGTAAGACACCGGGATACTGAAGGGGTTAGATGGGCTGGTTTTGAGTCCCCTGATACCATAGACAAAATTCTCTACAAGTCCTTGGGCACAGTGCATAGGCACAAATAATACAAAATTCACATTGTGCATGCAGCCTTAATTCTAACTGGACCCAATACTTGATTGCTTCACTTGGTAGCTGTAATGCTCTTGGATTTTAAGTTTCATAGGAGATTTTCTGAAGATTAAGAGGGAAGAGAAAATGGTTGTATCTGTAAATCTTGAGTGAGTAGAGCTGAATGGATGCCAGATGGAGATCCCTGACGTTTCTAATCTTCTGCTTCTTGAGATAAATTATAACCATCTAGGGAGCAAATGCTAACGCATCTCCGTTAAGAATATTGTTATTTTAATAGCAAAGCAGTAACTGTTTTTTCTCTGCCCTTCTTTCTTGCCCTCTGCTCTGAACAGAAGGAAATCATTAACAGCTGGAGGAGAACCAACCATCAAACTGACTTTTTCAGCACTTGTTCTAGGTAGGAATATTAGAGGAAAATGAAGTAAGAAACACAGTATTTTCCTTATATAAATTCAGTGGTATATTAAAGGAACAAAAACGTGTCTCACCATAGGTGCTCTTACCACTTGCAGACCTGTGGTGCCAAGCTGTGGCAGTAGTTATTGGAATGTTTCAGTGACATATTAACAGACCTTTTCTTAGAAACTCTTAGCTTTCCTTAACACACTTTCAGCAAATGGATTTCCAATAAGCATCTACCTCCTTTCTCCTCTTTCCATTTCAAAATAAACTCTTTCAGGGCACAGTGGTGCATTTGTGTGGAAATGGCTTTGCTGAGAAATTGAAAGGCAGGGTCTGGATCGGTTCCCTGCACAAGCTCTGCAATATCCCTGAAAAGTGTCATGATCTGTATTTGGCGCCCAGAGCATTGCTTAAGCTAGCGAGGGGAAAACTAATCTCTTGCGCTTTCATTGGCAGCACTGTCTCATAGACTGATCCTAATGGGGTGGAAATGAGCTCAGCTGCCTAATTCTGTTAAAAACATAGGCTTTTTTTCACACATGAATGCTCATCTACTTCCTTCTAGCCTTGTTGTTAAAGCCATGGCAGCAAAGAATCAAGCCATAGTTGCCGAAAACAAAACACACTGCTTTTTTTTCCACTTCAGTTCTTTTTTTTTTTTTTTTTATATGCAGTAAGAAATGGCCAGTGCAAGAGACTTAACTCACCCAGAATAAAACATTCTAAAGTATAAAGATCTTGTTGTGGACGAATTAGACTTTCCCTAACTTTTAGGGCATGACTAACTAACTTGCTCATTAGCATTGTAATATTAAGTAGTGCCGTAAACCTTGTTTCACTGTCTGTTTCAGAAGCCAAAGTTGAGGGTAATGCACCCCCAGAACCCGATGTGGCTCTTTGCAATCCAGCTTCACTTCAGCTGTGATTGCCGTGCTAGCAGACAGCCCAAGATCTTCCACGGGCTGGCTTGGTGTCAGAGTTATTGGTTTTAGTAACACAAAGCTCTTTGGTCACGGTAAATGTAATTTCCTAGCTAGTGGAAGACCAGTTCCCTGCTGCTACCTATGAGAGATGAAGAAAGTAAGCAGAGCTGTAAATCTGCCTCTACATTTCCATGTCCCTGTAAATGAGGACATGACCATTTTCTGTCATATAGACAGTCCGTTGCTATGCCTGTACCTTTAGGTCCATTAGGGTTGACCTTCCTGTGCTCGTTAAAACCAGGACTCAGGCTTTTAGTTCCAAGATAAATGTATCAGTAGTACAGGACTTTGTAGGGAAACTTAAAAACTGAACACCAACATGCTTTGCATGGATATCGGTCTTTATTACGTCCTTCATCTTTTTGCCTCCTGAAGACTGCAGAAAGTTTCCTCGTGGCAGACTTTAGTTTCATTCTCTGAGGGAGCTATAGATGTTCCTCAGGCAGAACTGGCTGTGGGGAAGGGAGGATGTGTGCATGAGTGTGGGCACAAGTTCATGCAGTGATGTCCCCTGGAAGTGACTGCCATGACTATTAATTAAGTTGTGCTAATACTCTTGTAAAACTGTAGCTGGCTGCTAATCGCTTGCTTTGCTATGCAAATGAGCTGAGAAGTGGCTTAAAGGATGTGTTCAGGCCTGCACAGCAAACAGGGATTAGGGAATGGGAAGTTACAGCTTTCTGTTAGAAGATAGTCTTGAGCAAAAGAGAACAGGGATAATTTGATATTCTTTGGTGAACAATCCTACTTCTTGGGGGTTTGTTTGTGGGTTTGGGGGGCTTTTTTGTTTGTTTTTTAAACAGCAAAACCAGAAGTTCCTCAAAGTTTATGAAGCACGCGATCTAAAGTTCCCCTGGGGGATTTTCCTGGATAAAATCACCTCTGCTGTGAGCCTAGTGTAGAGTTCACCAACTCCTTAGCCTTCCTGTAGGAGCAGTACCTTGGCTATCGCAGATTCATGCCTCCTGCAGTGTGGAGCATGGAACAGTGACCAAAGCCCGATCATGTCTGATAATGGAAACCTGTACTCGTACAGTGGGGCCATGTGGCAGCAGGGAGATTACAGGTATTAGGAACAATTTGGAACCATTTAGAATTGAGTTGTTTTCTGAGCAGGCAATTAATCCAGTTGCCTTTTAAAAAAAAAGAAGGTTGCTGAGTTTAGAAAGGTATACTTGGGCTAAAAGAAAGACTTGGATTTCAATGAGACTTTTAAAAATGTGTGTTGGGGGTATTAACAAGGCTGCTGTAATCCTGACACTATGGCCTGTATGTTCAGATTACACTAAGAGTCCTAGCTGTGATAGAAGCTACACTCTCTTTATAGGCTTGACGGTGTTTCTGAAGAACTGGTCTATCTGTGTTTTCTCATACATAACGCCTGTATTGAAATCCTTTAAGAGTATTTTCTTAGTGGCACGCTGATCAGCTATAAATGGTCTTAAAGTGCTGGTCCTGCCCCTCACACGCTGCTCTCCTCGCATTTTCCTCTAGCATAAAGTTATTCTGCTTTATTTTTGTTTGAGTCAAAAGTGCAACCATATCCTAGGAAAAGGGCAATTATTGGGCTAAATGCAGTGCATTGGTTTTGTTCAGAGCAAACTTTTATCTGTCCTCCACTCTCCCAAAGAGTGTCTATAACCTTGTGAAATGAACATTTGTTCAAATATGTACATTCATATAATAGCTAACCATCCATGGCATTAATGGCATTGCGTTGCTGACTTCAACACCCTAGTGGAAGGAAGACATGAGCATGAAATTAGAATTAAACAGCTGGTCATAAATTGTATCTAGACCCTTCTAAAAATGTGTGTCTGGAATACGTTGCAACCAGTACTCAACTGCAGGAATTTGAAAGTCTCTTGGTCTAGTTAAGGGAATAACTGGGAAAAGAAACTGGTTGACATAGAGTTACAGTCTCTGTCATCTTTTCCGCTAGCTGAATTTCCAACCACCCGCTCCTGAGGACTCCCTGTTTGTCTAACCTTATTATTAAGGTTGTGACATATTCTACTTTGCTCTAAGTAATTATCCTTTTTTTTTTTCCTTCTGCCAATATGGCATGCTGTAGAGAAAATCCCTTTAGATGTCATCGGGTACAGGGAATCAGCTAGTCCCCATCATATAGAGATTCCTCATGAATGACTATCCATAGCCAGTGAAAAAGGGAGTCGCTGCTGCTTCTGAATCTTGAGAAAAATGGACAAGCCTCAAGTGGTTTAGGGCAAGTAGGATATTTCAATAGTGCTAGTTATTTTCTTTTTTTTTTTTCCTTCTGCCAATATGGCATGCTGTAGAGAAAATCCCTTTAGATGTCATCGGGTACAGGGAATCAGCTAGTCCCCATCATATAGAGATTCCTCATGAATGACTATCCATAGCCAGTGAAAAAGGGAGTCGCTGCTGCTTCTGAATCTTGAGAAAAATGGACAAGCCTCAAGTGGTTTAGGGCAAGTAGGATATTTCAATAGTGCCCACAAAGCCAGTGTTTCGTCAACTGATAGCTCCTTCTGCTAGATCTAGAAGTTAAACTGGAAATTTTAACTTTTTTTTGTTTTTGAAAGACAGGCTTCCCAAAGAACATAGAGAATTTATCTTGCAGATTGCACAGGCATAAAAGGAAGCCACAGTTACAAATGGGGGAAAGCCCATCATCAAGAGCAATGCTTTTCTCTGCTGCTCAGAATAATTCAACAGACCCATGACTATGTAGAGGAAGGCTCTCTTTTACCTACTATTTTGATTACCTTATTTATTTTTATGGAGATAATTTATGTTTTGTCAGGAACTAGCTTATATGTTATTCTAATCTCTACCACTTATTCCATTTGAAGATAACAGCAGAAGTACGCAGAGGTAATAAAAATAAATGCACATGCGCGATAGTAAAAGAAATAGTTAAATATTTTATTTATACTTAATAAAATAAATTCTTAAAAAACACAAGTTTTATTTTTGCTTGACAAAAAACAAGTGGTTTACCTGCTTTGTAATCTCACTTTAATTAGCATATTTAATTATGCTTTTTTTTTTAATCATCAAATGCTCACTAATGTACATTTTGTTCCCAGCCATGGAATACCACTGCTATGTGTATCCATGATAGATGTTTTTAATAAAACCAGTAATTACCCTTTATTGTTGTTTTAAATTATTATTTTTAAATTTGTTAGGGAACAATAGTTTTAGGTACAAGAGGAAGAAAGCTTTCACTTTACCATTTCATAATATAATGAAAAAAATCAATTTAAACAGATGCTAATAAACCTTTTTTAAAAAGTAGTGTTTAATTATCTTGAAGTTGTTTACAAGTGAAGATTTGGCAGCTCCTCTCTGGATGTAAGCTGGAGCAAGCACAGGTGGGTAGTGCTGTGCCAGGCGTTGGTAGCAGTCTGCGCTAGCGGGTTGTGGTCCTGCTTTCCGGCAGGCTTTGCTTTTCCTGCGACCTTGGGCACGTGCCAGCGTGTGGACTTCTAGTCCGTGAGCGTGACAGGCACGTTTTGTAACAAACTGAAAGGTCTGCTGAGTTTCTCAAATGTCAGATAGATCTGGGCTCAGTTTAAAGGCATTTGGGTTGATTTTTCTTTTTTTTTGTTGTTTTTGTTTAACAAGGTTGAACTATGAGATTAGAGGATGTTTCATGGGTTTTGTAATGTATCAAATATTTTCCCTTTTAGTCCATGAGCGTGACAGGCACGTTTTGTAACAAACTGAAAGGTCTGCTGAGTTTCTCAAATGTCAGATAGATCTGGGCTCAGTTTAAAGGCATTTGGGTTGATTTTTCTTTTTTTTTGTTGTTTTTGTTTAACAAGGTTGAACTATGAGATTAGAGGATGTTTCATGGGTTTTGTAATGTATCAAATATTTTCCCTTTTTTTAAAAAACAATCTTGGGTTTCTTTCAGTGCAGAATTCAAAGTAAAATTTGCAACTGAAACAAAACCAGATCAATCAAAAATGAAGAAAACGTGCTGGGAGCTGAAGTAAAATGATCGTGTTAACTGTAGAGAGAGCTCAGTTCCTGGGTTATCTAAGCACATACTCCTCTATCTATCTATCTATCTATCTATCTATCTATGTATTATAATAGATTCATCTGTGTGGCAGGGCTCCTCCTTCTTCGTTGCTCAGAGATTGCCATAAAATAGCCTATTTTAGTTCATCAGCCATAATGACACCTATTTCTTTGTGTATGACTTGGGGTTTAGTTGATTGTAGGTATCTCAACAAACAGGTTGTTTGTTCTGTGGTGATTTTATTGTATCAGTCTCACTCCTTTTTTCTCTTTTCTCTGTTGCTAGTCTTCTCTCAGATCATGCCTTTCTGTATAATTGCCTGCTTTCAGCTTTGTCTGCACTGTCTTTGGACCAGTGATGATATCCGAACTGGTTTAAAAAAAATAAAAATTAGATCCAAATATTAGGGAGATGTTCTTTCTGCAGAAAAGGGCAAAGCCAAAACACTTTCACAGTATTGGAAGGCTAGTGAACTCTGTTTAATCAGTGTTTTTATCTGTCACGTCTGAAAAGGCATTTACACCACATTCAGGCTCGGAAGGCATTGAAATATGATGGGCAGCAGCTGCGTGAGTTGTGACGCTCAGCAAAGGAACTCTGTCACAGAAAGACATGCTGCGCTTCAGGGATGGACAGAGTTGTCCGTCATTCTGAAATATCCACGTACAGGACATTGATACGGAAGGTGTTTATAGAACAACTCATCTGTCAGAATCTCTCTGAAGAGATGAACAGCCACACTGTAGAGTCAGTTGTTTTATCCTGAACCGTCACACACACTTGAATTGTGCATTTAAGGCAAACCACTTGAATGCTTTTGCTCTGTTTATCTTGCTACTTTTTTTGATAGTAGGTATGTTTCCCTCGACTTGTTTCATCCTATGGAAATTTAAGGAGGAAGAGGAGGAATAGGGAATAAAGGCGAGACAGAGAAGACTTCAGCTGTAATCTAATACCTGGAGTAAAATCATGTCAGACAAATTACTGTTTGGTTTACCATCTGTAGAACAAGAACAATGTCTTTGAAAAACACAAAGGAAACAGCCTAACTGCTGATTCACCATCATTAGGAGTTTTGTTGCTGTTGCATGAAAAGTGGCTGCTGTCTCAATTTATTGTGGGGGTGAAATATTCTATGAAGTTCTCAACCATTCTGTGATGCTACCAAATTTGAATATGGCAAATTAAAATGAATTTAAATATATTCTGGGCTACAGAGAGAGGTCGTACCATGTTGGTACTTGGGAGAACACAAGTTTTGGTCTTCTTATCAATTACCAATGCACCCGGTCTTCCCCTTGTCTCCTCCCAGTCTGCCTAGGAGGATGGGATGGAGACCTTACTGGGGTGCCCAGATGTTGGTTGGCCTGCTCTGGTTGAAGTGACTGGCTGATGACTCAGGTGTGGGTGTGTTGAGGGGAAGGCAGGAATGAGACTCTCGCCTATTTTCCTTCTCTTTCTGTATCAGAAGACATCAGTTCGGGACTCACAGAAAGCTGCTGCACTTGTCACGCTCATTTTTCTTCGCTTTGTGCGTTCTCGATCTCTGTAACCTACTGCTGGGAAACAGAATTTAATCAGTGCACACCTGCACTGCTAAGAAGCTCTGCCTCCTGCTCTCCGTAGGGTCAGGAGACACGGGCATGGGGTCTCTGACAAGTACGGACATCTTCCGCTCAATGTCATGTCTTTTCTGACAGCAAGAATTTCTTGCGATTAGGCTCCTGCAGCAGGTCATCAACCTGGGGGCAACAGCTGATTGTCTCTATTTAACTTCACTGCTCAACTTGAGCTTCATGTTCAAACCCCAGTGCTTCACCGTTGCTTCCTTTCCTCTCTGTTCTTCTCTTCACAGAGGGGTATGAAGCAGAGACAGTTGTTATTAATAATCTAAATCAACCTTTGCCTCTCTACACCTCACCTTGAGCAAGAAGACTACAGTGAACAAAGAGATCTGTAACACTCAACAAGGAAAGAGCAAAACCAGCCATAAAAGTCAACTTTTCTGTAAAACTGTGATAGCAGAAAACACGGTCTCTGAACATTGCAGGTCACTGTTGGGTCAAAAATATCTGCTTACCTGGACTAAGGACTGAGAGCACAGCTGAAGGATCACTGGGAGAGTTTGTTTCCATGAGGTCCACTTGTACATCACAAGTGCTTCAGAAAGATTCCTGGCCTGCTGAGTGTTTGCAGCAGCCTACCAGAGTAATGACAGGTATCGAAGCATCAGTGGGAGATGCGGTATTAAAAATACTGTTCAGTCCTTGATTTTGATGTGAACTTTCAAAATGTAATTAATAGTTCAACCAGGCTGAAATAAAAATGCAGCATTTGCACAGTGAAATCCCAGAGACTGCAATTTTCTTTGCATGGCTTCAAGCCTAGTTTTAATAGCTCGGTGGCAGCTGTTTCATTGCTCCTGCCTCTTAAGAATTTCCTTTGGTTTTTCCAAGGTCTCAGGACACTTAGAAAATTTTACTTTGGTTTATGAAGGTTACACTGGTGTCCTTTTATATATGATCTCTTAAGTATTCAAGTTGGGCTGGTCTGTTTCTGTCTTGCTTTGGTAGGTATTTTTGTACAGCTGAAGTTGAGATACATGTTAGCAGCTTTTCTTACACTAGCCAAGTGCAAGGTTAATAATTTTCAGGTTTTTTCTTGTGTTCTTTGGAAGCTATAATTCCAAGAATACAAAAATGGAGCAGCTTGTCCGGTTTCAAATATTTACCACTATTAGAGGATTGTAGATCAATTATAAACATTTTTAGTTTTCTTGTTTCTTTTTGGGGACAATAAGTCATTACAACATAATGAAAAATGGGTGATGTTAGACAGTAGACTCCCAGGGATAGGTACTACAGACCTTTTGAGACTGTATACTTAACAAAGCTAAAATGTGGAAGGAATTAAATGCAGAAGGCAGTAGGACCACTGTCCTTTAAAAACAGCAGTACAAAATCTCCTCTTTGAAAACGAGTTTCAATGGCTTACGCTGCAGAGGAAATCAGTGTGGCAACAGGAAAACATTTTCAAAATTACAGTCTCAGTGTTCAGAAAAAGGAGATTGAAACCAAGAGAAGGGAGCCAGAAAGAATATAAAGGTTTCCAGGTCCAGCTTCTATTTGTTGATTTAATTCCAGTTTGGTTTCTTCCTCTCTGAACCTAGTTTAAATAGCTTTTACTTACTTATTCCCCCTTTGCTCAAAAATCTAGAAGGCCATTAGATGTCAAGTCTCTGCACCTGCTGTCAGAGACTCCTCAGGCTATGGGTATTTCTGAAATCTGCATCCCCTTCCTGCTTTCATTGTGAACTACAGCATCATGATCTCATTTTTCCACTGAAAAACCTCACATTTTAGGATTATTAGCCTTGGGAGAATGTGGTATGTTCTGTCACTGTGCAGTGGGGTCTGGCCTGTGTTTGGAATCTGTATTTTAGTTTCTCACTTTGTAACTCAAAGTCATCTGCAGTTAATAGGCCAGTTACTCTATTGAAAAGATTGTGTTGAAAAACTAAAGAAAGGCCTCAGGATGTATCTTAGAGCATTTACAGTAAAATTTTTGAGTAGAATTAGAAACTGGTTGATGAAAGGCAGCTTCCAAGACTTACAGTTTTGGGTAAGAAAGGGAAAAGGGCAAATGTGAACAAGATGAGAAAGCAAGCTGAAAAATGCAGGTAATCTTCTGTAGTCCAGGTTTTGGACCCACTGATAAAGTCAGCACATCTGACATCAATAAACCAAACACCCTCTAATTACCCATTCATTCCATAACATGACTGACTTAAAGAAAATAACTGTAATTTAAAAAAAACAGTATAGCATTAACACGGAGGTTAATTGCCATCTTCAGCTGCATCATTGTCTTGGCATGGAATGTTTTTGCCGTGTCTCAGCCACATTCTGAGTTGGGATCTGGAGTTGATTACTTGGTGTAGTGGAGAGTTCAGAAGGACAAGCATCTGCTTTTGGTTTTCTTTCCTTTCGATGCATCTTGGAGTGAGGCTTGTGCTTACCTTTTAGTTTCAGAGGCTGAAAGATTTCACAGAACCATTCTTTTGTTCACCTTATTTATCTATACAATTCATCTACAGAAATGTTCGTTTCATGGGTTTATAGGAAAGGAATGATTATCACCTAATGCTAAGCATATATGTGTATATTTATGCATACAAACTTTCTAATTCCTAAATTATAATTTTTTTGACACACAGTACTAAAGAATCTCATTTAAGAGGTGTTTTCTGGATGCTAAGGGAATGACACGACTTACGTGGAATCCTAAACCAGCTCCTAGCTTTACACCCCAGTCCTTTAATATCCATCATATTTCAAAAGCGTCTGCATGTGTGTGTATCTACATAAAGATTCAGAATAGTGTTCATTTCAGAAGTAGCTATTTTCCTATTGCCAGTCACTAGGTTTTTTTTAGAAGTAATATGGAATATGCTGGTTGTTATAGTGTATTTTCTGCTTATGGATTAGTAGATTGAAGTCAGTATGACTGGTGCATGCTTTACTTTCAAGAATTACTTGAAGGCTTTTTCTCCACTTTAATGATCTTTCAAAGAAGTGTAACTACTATTTGGGAGTCCCTGTGACTTTTTTTGTTTCCATGAAAATGTTCTGTTCCTTTCATAGATTGAAATCGTGAGAGAACATGAGAAGTGGGCGAAACACTAAATTGTGCTATAAATCAAGAAACCCTGTGTGAAATTATATATTTTCTAATTACCTTGCTTAGATATATATTGAGAAAAAAAGCAAATGAGTTATACAAGTTGAAGAAATGTCAGATAAACAAACTCTGACATGTGTAGTATTATTACCATCTGACATCTCAAACACTGATTTTACTCATCCTTCATTCTTTATATCTGCATGTCTAGCGGTGCATGCATTTATGTTTTACATAAAGGGCAGAGTCTGTAGTCAGAGCGTTTGAGTTATGTTGTTAAAAATAAATTAAGGAACAGCAGGTGACAATGATTCCTACACATGAATATTCAAACTGTACCTCAGTCAGATACTGTAGAAAGACTAATAAAGAGCAGTGAGATTTTGGTGGGGCCAAGGCGTTGATATGATCTGAAATAAAAGTTTCATTGGCATGAGGTTGAGATGACTCAGAAAACTTACTCAAGGAGTGGCATGATCTGCTTGTATGCACCGTTGCCAAAACATTCAAGAGTTTAAAAAATTGAGGGGGCAGTAGCACTGGGATGTTGGAAGTCTAACAGTCAGGCTCTTAATCTTGATTCTTACACTCCTGCGCTTTAGTCTCCGAGCAGAATGGGTTTAGGGTCGGCAGGAGGCTGTAGGGGCTACGTAGCTAAATTGAAAGCTGAGAGACTTGAGTTCATTCCTACTCTGGCATCCATTTCCTATGTATTTGCATCACCCGAGGCAGGACTCACCAAGGTATTTGGGCACTTCAAGCAGACCATCAACAACAACTACTTTTTTTTTTTTTTTGAGTAAGAATGAAGAAAGTGTAACTTTCACACTACTTAACTGATGGGAATCATGCCGCCATTGTTGGATTCAGTGAGGTTTCACAGGAATCAGGAGCATGACCACTGTTGAGGGCCCTATGACAGGGGATTTTCAGTGAAAACTCAGGAGCTAGAATACATTTGTGGAGCTGACATTAATTTCTCTATCACTTTTACACTTTTACATTGTAAAGACAAGAACATTCAGAACTGTGAAGTACTTAGATACTCTGGCAATATGGAAGGAAGCATATTAACGGATGACTGACTTCTTTTAATGTCAAACTATTTAATTTTTTTTTTCTTTGCTTGCTTCACAGATCCTGTCCATGGACCGCAAAACGTAGAAGTTGTTGATATTCGCTCCCGGCAGCTGACGTTGCAGTGGGAGCCCTTTGGTTATGTGGTGACCCGCTGCCACAGCTACAATCTCACAGTCCAGTACCAGTATGTATTTAACCAGCAAAAATTCGAGGCAGAGGAACTCATCCAAACTTCTTCCCATTACACCTTGAGAGGTCTTCGGCCCTTCATGACTATCAGGCTGAGGTTAGCCCTCTCTAATCCGGAGGGCAAAATGGAAAGTGAGGAGTTGGTTGTGCAGACTGAGGAAGACGGTAAGTTACGTTGGGTTTGCTTGCTTGCTTGGTTTTTTGGGGGAAGATGAATATTTTCAAGTTGCAAATAACAACATAAGCCTCTGTCCCATGAGACTTATAAATGGCTTCTCTGGACAGTGTGTGTGTGTGTTATGCAAGTAAAATTTGTAGGTGTAAATAATTTCCATTTCACAGCCACGTTCTTGAAAGGGCAGGGCTCCCTGAAGTGCTTGGAAATGACAAACGCCAGTCTGAGCAGTTACTGAACAGCAGTAGGTTTAATTCTATAGAAGTCATGTTTTGAACTACCCAGGACCCACAGAGCAGCTTCCTTTATCATATGGGCAATTGTAATCCTGGCATTTGTTGATTTTTCTTGTGCCTTCACATCACCATCCCAAAAAGTAGTATAATGTCTTCCTTTCCAGAGTGCAGCTTTTCTTAATGCTGGTATTCTGGACGTAGCATTTTATATATGTCTCGGAAGCTAAATTCATTTGGTGCTAAGTCTTCCGTTCTTGATACAAAAGAACTGTTTTCTGGAAGTACTGATGGAAAGCTTTAAAGTGTTACTAGCCCATCTGAGCTATTTCAGACCAAGGACTCTTACAGACTACGAGCCTCCGTTCTGTCTAATGTGTTACAAAAGAAGTGTTTGTCCTCTGCCAGAGCTGTAAGGAGTTGCTGTCCTGAGTCTCCCTCAGCTGAAAGTGGCTCTAGCAGTCCAGTATATCATATGGGGGAACATAAGAGGATGGCAGACCTTTCAGAAGAATGAACAGGGTTTTTATCAGGCAGGCTTGGGGGTGCATTTAGTTAGTTATCTTCCACAGCATTAAAATTTTGCTTGAGTAGGTGGATTTTTTAGCTGGCCTTGTAGCCATAATGAAATATAAATCTTACATTGTTACTTTACTGAGGAAATCAATCTTTCATATTGATAAAGGTGTGCAGTCCAGTAGCATCTTTATGCCAAGGTTCAATCTGGCTGTTTAGGTGGATAGAGCTTTGCTGTTGTGTTGGGTGGAGAAGGACAAATTAAATTCCCTGCTACTGCTATACTGTACTGGAATAAGGACGTAATGAAATTAGCTTCATATTTTTATGGATTCTGATTTTATTTATCATTTAGTGGTTAGATTAGGGTATTCTTATGTGAACCAAAGGTTGAGAATAGGCCTTTCATACTGATAGTACCTTGGTAATGGTAGTGCCTTGAGGTGGGTTTTTTTAATTATTATTTTTATTTTTTTTTATTTTCAGCTCTGAAATTCCTGTCTGGTGGCCTCTTGGTGTCTTCTGATGTGTGTGCAGCTGGAGCTGGTGGTAGCTTCTAACACAGTTGTTTTGTTTTTGTTTTTTTTTTTTCTTCCCCCCCCCCGTAGTTCCTGGACCCGTTCCCTTGGAATCCATCCAGGGAGGACCTTTTGAAGAGAAGATCTATGTTCAGTGGAAGCCTCCAAATGAGACAAATGGCATCATTACACTCTATGAGGTGAGGAGAACAGATTGTTGTCAAGGAATACATGCCACAGGGCCCTTTTCGTATGTGTTTAAGCCAATCCTGAGCTCTGAGAGATTTCAGCAGGTGCTAAAAGAAGCCTGATTAAAATAGATAAGAATCTTCAAGATAGTCTGCTGCTGTCACTGAAAAAGTTTTCCAGTTCAAGAAAGAGAAAAGATTTCTTTACCGATATTGGTGGCAAAATGAGAGCCATACATTCCCCCATGTCTTGGGTGTTCAATTCCTGCCCTTTTTTTCTTCTGCAGTATCTCCAAGGTCTGTTTTCTTTCCTTTTTTTCTTGAGGTAAACTTCTGTTAGGTTTTACACTTAAATACTGCAACTAATTCCTCTCTGTCTTTCCAATAGTCATAACACTTCCTGGCAATTCCAGCAGAATATAGCCATTAAGTCTCATCTTATAGAGTTCTTATTAAATCTTTCAATGATACATCCATCTAGCCCAACCGCTTTCCCCACCACCAAACAAAATATACAGCAGGTTATAGGATGGTCGCTGACCATCCTATGCTGGATGGAAAAAAAAAAAATTAAATGTGATTCTGGAGTGTATCAGATGAGATGTTTCTTGTTAAGGTAAGGAAGCGTTACTGTTGTCATGTGCTTCTGGTGAGACTGTACCCATAATGTCACCTACACCCAAATATGCGGAAAAGGAATGTAAAAGGAGGACTGCTTTAGAGGATTGTGTGAAGTGACAGACAGTCCTACAAGAGAAGGTAAAGGCACTTCTATTTAATAGCGGAAAGCGGTGCACCAGTGTTCGCTGAGCATGTTTCAGTTTATAGGTTCAGCATTTACCACAGTAAGATTAGAAAAAGTGAAGAAAAATTTTGCTTTTATGGTGATGTGAAAATCCTCACTGTGGGCTTGTGCAGCATTTTCTGATACAGAGGGGAAGAACCACTTTTTTTGCTTTCCCTTTTATGCTGGGAGAATGTACAAACTTATTTTGGAAAAGGAATGGGTGCAAGAAGCAGCTCTGCCATTGTCAGTGAGGTTCTGCTCCTTTCCTCTTCCTCAAGCTTCTCGGTTTGGAACAGCATGTCTTACAACATGTCAGTCCTAGATCTCCTTGCTAACACTGGCTGTCTCTAACATACTGATGGTCAAATGGAAAAAATCAAGCAGGTTTAAGACCAGTGAGCTCTTACACTACAGCATGAGCAAGAGACTGCAACTTTCTCCTGGGCTTGAATGTAACTGCATTTTTAAGGTCGTCTCTCCAGCTGGCTCACAAAGGGTAGGCTGAACTTGATACAGCAAGACTAAATAAATGAATAGAAGTTCCTCTTGCTAATTTTGTGTCATTTCAGCCAGGCAATAATCCTTGACTTAAGTAAGGGGTCATTTTCTGTTGGTCACTGTTGAGACACTTGTGGAAATCTTTGCAGGTTCATACCACCTGTCTGTACTAGAATAGGACTAACCCTTGCAATTTTATGGTTTTTGAAGGTGTACTACAGGCTATCCTGTGTCTGTGTAAGGAACTATGCAATAAAGCTGTCTATTTTTAAGGAATTAATCTGAATAGAATCAGTTGCAAATTCATTATTTTTTTGGCAACACAGGTGACCTATAATGGAACACATTTAAAATAATCCAAGTCAAACGATGGAAAAATAACTCCTTTTAATTTTTAAAGAGGGAGTTCCCTACTGAAATATTGCCTTGGGCTCAGCTCATTGAAAGGGCTTCAGCAATCTGAGTAGCTTTTCTGCCTGAGCAGCTGCATAGAGATACTTTAATGCCTCCAGGGTAGTGATACATCATGGCAGTGCCTTTGCCCCTCAAGTCATATCATTGCTTGAGTCTCAGTGGAGGCACAAACAAATTTTTCTTTTCTGATAATGACTCTATGCATATTTGGCAGCTGAAGCCAAAGAGAAGTCAAGGTGAATTTCAAACTCTTCCTCCTTTTCCTCCTCCCCATCTCCAAAAGGATGAAAATCCAAGTGTTAAAAACACCAGCAGAACCAGAGTGCCTGAAGGTTGTCATGAATGGAAATGTTTTCCCTTCCTCTCCCTTCTTACATGTGAAAATTCATACAGAACATTCCCATTCTCCGTGGCACCCTGAGACAAGTTCATTAGCTGGAGATAAAAATACAGGTGAGCAGTTACCCGTAACCTGGAGAAATGGCCAGAGCATGCTCAGGGTAGTTGTCAGGCTGTTGAAATCTGTATCTCAAGCAAATACGAGCGCAAGTAACAGGAGATCCTGGTTTTTAAATTGCTCCGTAAATAGAGTACAGGTACGTGCACAGAAGCATCTCATCCTGCTACGTGCAATTGAAGTTTAATCTTCCTAAAAATACTGAGAAACATCCAATTTGTCCACGTAGTTGCATCTTTTGTATTGCTTGCTTAATCCCTAGCCTACTATAGATACTTAAACCTGCACCTTTGTCTCTACTAGTATTATTTCAAGATTTCACGCCATGTGTCTAGCACCAAAGTAATTCCTCAGTAGTAATCACCGCCAAAGTGTTATTTTAGACAGGGTTCAGCCATATTTCAGTATCATCGTGGCCTTACACTGCTTTAACAGAGTTCAGCAGACCTATTGGTTAAAGAGGGGAAAAAAAGCTAGTGGTTAGTCTCTGATAGGTTTTCAGTTCTTTCCCGTGGCCTACAGTACCGATCCAGGTAGAAGCAGAAGGCTCTAACGACAACAGAAGAAAAAAGGTCAAACCATGAACTTGTGCAGCGCTACTCTAATGAGGTCTCTGTAGGGAGCACAGTTCCTGAAGCCCAGCACCACAGTGCTGCTCTGTCACCAGGAGGAGCCGGGCGGCTCAGTGATGTGCTGGCAAATTTGCAGCTATCTAGAAACACTGCACTTGTGTCGCTGTCATTAGGGAGACACAAACCCAAGAACCTACCAACATTTATTAAAAAAAATTCCCTGCAAAGTACAGATCAAGAAATGTCACTTTATGAGTTTGAGCTAGTGGTGTCAAGTTCTGCATTACACCTGGAAGTAACTGGCTAGATTCACATGTAGGTATCGTGCAAGTGACGGTCTCCCAAACTCCCTTGGGCACAAACCCTTCTAATAAAACCAAATAAAAAACCCTCTTCCTCCTCCTAAGTAATAGTTCCCTCCTTGCCATCACCTTCAAGATCTGATTCATTGTATCTGGATACTGTATTTTTTCCTCTAGTTCTGTTAAAAAATTTGTAAGCTTCTAAAATGCTTCCAAATAAACACGCTGTCTATTCTACTTACTTCCGACTTGCTTTTCCTTGGGACAGGTTTTCTTCTCAGATCTCTAATCATTCTTGCAGTTCCCTGCCAGGCAGACTTCCATATCGCACAAATTGCCTTTGCAGTTTGCACGTGCACTTGCTTACATGCCAACTGAGCTGAAATTCAGCAGCGCAACCTTCAGCAAGTCATTTGGCAGCCAGAATCACTAATTTCGTAATGACTGAATACTTCTAAAGAGCCTAAACAAAATGGAAGGACCTTAATGAACCTTTTTGACTTATACAAGTCTCTTCTGATTGATATTTATCCTTCAAAATGCTATTGTAGCCTTTTAATAAAGGCAGCAATAGCCTTGCATTTAAAGCTGGTTTAAGAACCCCCTGCGTTTAGTTGGAGAATTAATTGTTTCACTGGGTACAGCCACAGCTGGATTTTTAAACAAAGGAACCTTCTAGATCCCCAAATCGGTATGTAATTGCAGTCTGTTTCTAGGGAGCAGAAACCTCTTGTTCAAGGGAACTTGGAAAGCTCCGGGAATTGCAAGTCAGTTAATAAGTATGCTGAAAAGATTAGGGTATGAGCCGTGTAGAAAGCAAGTGATGGTACAGTTCATTCTGGGGGTGTTAGGGGAGCGCAGCAAAGTAATAATATGAGCGTATGCCAAGTTAGTAGGTGTCAGTTGATCTGTCCAGTCAAGTAAGCCAGGAGGGAGATGCATAGGCTGCTGTTGCAAGTAAGCCCTGCAACGGAGATAAAGCTTAAGAGCTGTAGCTATAGTCAAGTCCCCAGGTAGCTTCAAGGTGTGTGGGTACTTACATGAGACAAGTAGATCAATCTGTGTTCAGAAACACAGCTAAACAGCGATAATGGATTTTGCTGGTACATTGGTTTGGGTAGAATGCTCTACAGAGATGGTTTTGCATGACATTCATGAAAGAGGCGTTATTACAGCTGTCTCTCATAGCGAGCTGTGAGTGGCAGAAGCTAATAATGTTGTAATAAGTCCTGTCCTCCCTTCAGTCTCCTGGCAGACTGAAAGCACCACAACTTGTTGCATTTTTTTTTTTTTTTTTTACCAGTCCTGAAAAGCTGCTATGCTTTAAAATCCCTAATAATCAAATGGTGCTTATTATGCTTATACCGTGTGGGAGTTCAGCTCCAAGGCCTTTGTGTACAAAGACATGCAACAAAGATTTATTTTTTTTTTTTATCCTAAGTGTGTGTAAAGTCAAACCACCATCAAACAGCAGAAGGACCTATGCTGTCATTGGACTGCAGGAACAAGCAATATAATTTAAGGTCATGGACCAGCTATGGCACTTAAATTCTCCTGCTTTTAGATGACATGAGGTTGTGTGAAGTGTTTGTTCCATAACCCAAATTGAAGTGCTTCAGATACATGGGTGGACCCAGATATTTTGTGCAAACTTGCATTTAATCTTGAAAATGTAAACAAACAAAACTTATTTATATCTGCACTTTACTGTTCATTTGGGCAGCTGGAAGCTTACGGGTGCACTCATTAAGTGATGCTGGCTTTCGCCTTTGTAGATACATTTTTTGTGTGTAATCTATTTCTCAGGATTGTCAGTTTTTAGAATATTTTGCCCTTAAAGAGGAGGAAGAAAAAAAAAAAACACTTAGCATTCCTGTCTAAAATATTTGTCATGTTACTTGGGGGAAGGCACTGTTATAAGGTATTATAATCCTAGAAGCATTTAAAGGGTGGCTACAGTATATTCAGCTCCTTGGCTGGAAAAATGACTGTCAGACTGTTTGAAGTCCTTTCAATGAGCCATGCCTAAAGGCAATGTTTAAACAGCAAGCTGTCTTTTTAAACATTGTAAGGTGTAGTCTTGTAATCACTTATGTTCTCGTCTTTACGATTATTAAGTCCCATGTGGGTTGCACATGGGTCTTGGGAAAAATAAGGATGCATTTGCAGCTTCTAACTAGCTAGTTTTCTCAGTCGCTGTTTCTGAAATGCTGTAAATCTCTATTTAGATGCCAAGAATAATGATATAAGGGCCTTTCATACACAATTTCAGGTTTTTAATGGGATCCTTGGAGCCTAGTTCCTCTAATCCCAGTGGATTTGAGTTTAAATTGCACTTCAGAGGTTACAGATCCTCTTAGTTGCCATGTAAAATTGCAGTCTGTCCTTCATCATCTCTCCAGTTGCCAATATGCCATTTCTTCCCAATCACTTTGTTCACTTTTTCTCTGCAGGAGAGATCGTTACATGGAAACTGCCTCTTAGAGGGTCATGCATAAGGTCAATATTTGTGGGATGCACTGCCTGCATTTACTATAGGGTGGAAACAAATTTCTTCCACCTTTGACCGCTGAAAATGCATACTTATTATAACACAAAGCATGATTATCTGGTGTGATAGCTATGCATTGCATGGATATATGTGCATTTCTATTCATAGCCTTTTTTTAAGCTATTCATGAAACCTGACATTTTTAGGATAAAATTTTCCCTGCTAAAAGGTGTAGCAAAAAAAGGTTTCCTGGAAAAGCTGAAAGGGTTGGAAACTCAACTTGGCTTAGTCATTTGTTTGCTTATTTAAAGGCTTTTTTTGGTCAAGAACAGTGAAAAATGGCTCCCACAAGAAGGAAAGCAACAACCACGAAATCTTGCAACCAATTTATATAAAGCTCTACAGTCGAAATAGTAGAAAGATGACAATTCTTGGTAATTGCCTTCAGTGAGAAGTGGCTTTGAATGTTCCCATGAAAAATCAATCATGCTACAGCTTCTCAATTGCATTCTGTGGATGCACGATACTCCTGGGATGAAGCTTTCTCACTTAAGCTCGCTAAGTGTGCACTGAAGGAAGTCCATGCTACACACAGCTGGCTGCTGCATTTAGCTGAACATTAAGAGAACATTAAGGATACACTGTTAAGTGCTCAAAACCCAGGAAATGATCAATTAAGGATTGTATATTTGGTCGTAGCTTTATCACTCTTCTGTAGGGGCATTTGACAATGCAGTCTTCATGCAATTGGATATTACTCTCTGTTCATCTGCAGCACTAATGTTGTTTTCCTTTGACACCGGATTTATACGGTGTCTTGTACTGCAGTATATTGTTTGTCCAGAGTCCATGAAAGTCAATTACACGAAGAATAAGTGTTACTGCATCTCTACTATGTTGAATTAGAATTCTTTAATAATCTAAACTAGCAATGAAACTGTACGGCCATGTATAATCTGTTTAAGTTTGAAACTTTGTCAGCTCCTTAGTAGGCTGCGTCATCCTCTCAATTACATGGAAGGAAAGCTGTGCATATATACCCAGCTAAATTAGTTCTGTAGTTAACAGCTTTTTGTGCAGAATTGCACTGGAAGAGGGCTGGGCTGGCTGCAGAGAAATTGTTCTATTATATGCTTGCTGACTGTAGTATTTACTGAGCACTTGGTGGACAGGTTGGTTAGACGCTGCCAATGTTCTGGGCCCCACTTAGTCAGGATCCAGGCCAGAATTTGGAAAATGAATGGTGCTGATTGCACCCATTTATTACCTTTTTTTTTGGCAATTGAGAAGGGCGATAAATCTGAGCATTGCTTGCCTTCTTAGCAGGTTGGGATGCCATGTCAGCCACAGACCCTGTTGTTCTGTTTCTGGGACAAGGCAGGGCTTAGTGAGACAGCTTTCCGGTGAAATTTGAGGAGCACAAGGTCGCAAGAAGTATCTTTTCTTTCAGCCAGCAGAATCCCAGAGAGAGCCCTTTTTCCATGCTGTTTAATAAGGTAATATGGCTTATAAGCTCCCTGTCAGCCCTACAGTTCTAGTACGTGCTTGAGTGACCCCTCCACCATACACAGGGCATTTAAGGTGGCTTATCTGATGCTGCAAGGAAATCTTAATTTACCTGTGCACAATAATATAGCAGCCAACGTACGCAGCTGCTGTTCTGGTGCAACAGGATGGCTTTCCTCCCCCTATTGCGTCTGGAAACATAAAATGCCGTGGCAGAACTGAAGTCGGCTGGAGCTGTGTTGATTTAAAGCTGATGTGGGGGATAATAGGAATTAGGCTCTGCTCTGTCTGTCTGGTATTTCCTAGGGCAATGACTCCGCTGGCTGTTCATGCTCCTGCTATCTCGGGAGGGCAGCGGCAGGGAGGATGCACCAGATGCAGGCTGTCTGGCTGTTTACTCAGGTGCTAAACCCTGTTGAAAAGAGCCTGCTATATCTTTGTTCCTGTTGTTTCTCTCCATCCTGACCCAATTAGTTTAACACAGCCTTAAACTTAGGAGATGTTTAAATGATTTCCTAATTAGGGATACTTTGCTGAATAAACACCTTAAAGAGCTTTTGAACAAACTTCTTCAAATTATATAGGATTCTTAATTGTGCGCTACTCACGCACTGTTACTTGCAAGATATACTTAACTCAGAAGCATTTGTTACTGATGCTCTTTTAAATCCTATGGTTTCCAGTAACATCTTGATGAGAAAATGAGAGGGTTTTTTGAGAAACTCAGATGTCTGGGGTTTTTTAAATGTATGACAACCTCCAGGTAAATAGTATACTTGTGTTATAAATCGTATGAATCAACTGTTTAAAAAAATTGCTTGATCAAGCTTTCCAGAAATAAAAGCATAATACAGTCCCTTGAGCACAACAATTTCTTTGATTATGTTTTTATTGTTCTTTTGAAGCCAATAGACTTGCAGCAATATAAATCCAATGCAAATGAGAAAAGATATTTGGCTACAACAAAGCATTTTATTTTTTTTTAAAAGGAAGGAACTGAATTATTTTAGTGTGCATGTTGGGCTCTTTCTAAGCTAAACTAAGTTATAAGAACTGAAAAAAACCCCAAAACCTATTCTTTCTTATAACGAAGTTCAAATTAAAAAAATCCTTTTGTAGATATGTGAACATCTTGTCTTTCTGCCTTCCAATGCTTTATTTTCTTTTCCAGAAAAAAAACACAGTTTTGGTCTATTCTTCATTCTTCTTTCAGACATGCCCTTCAGTGCTCATCCAGGAAAACGGTTGATTCTTAATCCCATTTCTTCCATCTAATCTTTTCAAGTGCCCGTGTACCTGTGCAGTTATGGTAATATCGATACAGCTCTTTAACAATGCCATATTCAGATCTTACAGTATCTTGCTTAAAAAAATGTGGTAGTTAACTAAGTTGAAAGCAAACTACAGATATGTGTTTGTACTTCCTTCCTAGATGATTATTTCCCTTTCGTCTTAAGTATTGCTTAATTTAGCCAATAGATAGGATTGAAAAATTCAGAAGTGGTGGCTTTATCCTGTTAATTGGCGCCACTGAGGAACTGTGTAAAAGAGGAAAAGCCAGTCAAGGTGATGATCTTATCGCCTTCAAAAGGAGAAGATGCCAGTATTATGGTTCCTTTTGGGAAATGAATCTGATTGCTGTCCTTTGTGCATGTGTATTAGACCCAGTCTTTAACTATGATCCTGTCATCCAGGGGACAGGATGGATTTGCGTTTAGTTTCCCGTGCCCTACTCTCATTACCAACCTCTGTCACTTTGAGGCCCTTGCCTCCCCTTTTGCCTTCTCTTTTTGCCTTCCCTGTTTGTTACTAATTTTTCCTGATTTCTGTTCTCCCTGCTGTCCAGCTGGCATTGCTGACAGCGAGGGTGGGACAGCTTTCAGAAGGATGTTGGCAGCTGCTAGGTTTTAGCACAGGAAGAACAACTTACTCTTCCTTTTGTTTCTAATTTAACTGCTTTTGGCTGCAATTGTGAAAAGCGACTTAGGGTGAGGCAGACACTTGACTTGGAAAATAAGCACAAATGGATAGTTTAAGATTCAAGTGACTAAAAATATGTGGTCTTACAGTTATTTAATGATTAAAGTGACTAAAAATATGTGGTCTTACAGTTATCAGCTACAATAATAGCTAGGACTGATATTTTATCTATAAATGTGCAAAAACATTTTATACGTACGTGGGTCTTGCTTCTGTCACTTTATGGCGCATAGCAAACAGAGCAGCTGTAAGTGATGTTGTTAGTACTCCATTGTGTTGGTTTGGGTTTTTGTTCATTGCCCACAGCTTTCGCTACGCCCAGTGTAGCATGGCAAACCAGCAATGAGATATATTAAGCAATGCTTTCAGCATCAAGAACTAACTGAGGAACAAGTATGGAGATTGAATAACCGCCTCAATGCTGCAGTCCTATCAAAGCAATTTCTATAGTTGTCATTTTCTGCCATTAAACTGAACAATGAGGCTCTCCAATAAAATCATATGAAATAACAGCTCATTAAAAACTCTCCTTAATATATAGCATGCTAATTAATGTCAGTGGGGTGCAAGCTTGAATGGCAGAATAGACTATAATGTTTAGAAAGTAGGTAAAATAAAAGAAGATATTTTATCATTAATGACCTTTTAGTAAACCTAATGAAATCCTTAATGGCCTGAATACATTACTGAGGCGCTCCCAATTGCTTTGTTACCTACTCCATTCTTCCTCCCTTTCTCATAGACATTAAACTTGGTTTTATTTATAGAAAACAAAAAGCAATAAGGTCCCAAGGAAATATGAACAGGAAGAAGGAATCTGAGCAAGAAGGAGAGTAGATGAGACTTCTCAGCCCTACTAACCCAGTTCCTGGTCAAGGGAAAGGCTGGGTATAGGACCATGTTATATCCTGTCTTGTATACGTGTTGTCTGTGTTTGTACTCAGGTTTAATTGATTCCGCGTTTGTGTGACTCTCGGTAAATAGGCTAGGGAGCAAATGGGCCTCATTTATTCACGGGGTCTCCCTAGGTTAACTTCCATATTCTTTCCTAGAGCTGCGCTATGGCTTTTTATACTGTTACCAACCATGCTGTGCTTGTGCTGTGACTAAATTAAAGGACTTTATTCTTCCGGGCTCTTAGTCTTTCACATGTTGCCAGCCTTAAATATAACTTGCAAAAATGCCGTTTAACTCTCCCTTAACCTTCTCCCAGAAGAAGTAGTACACGAATGGAAAAATGAAAGGCCTCTGCTTCCTTCCATTTCCTGGATGAAATTTAGTGGGCTGGGGAGGGATGTAAGTAGCAATAATTGCCTGGCTTAAACTGAATTTTAAGATGGAAAATGCGCCCAATCATCTGGTCATAAAATATATTCTTTAGTTCTGAAATCCAACACTGGAGAAGGATTGTTCACTAACCTGTTCACTAACTCTTTCCTGTTCATTAGAAGATAACTTTCTTCATATTGTTCCTTTTGTGTAACAGTCGGTGCAATTAACTTTAGTCTTGTACCCCAAATGTCTGAAACTTCCTGATAAGATTGAAACTAATGTCCATCCCAGCTGCAATCCAAAGTCACCTGCAGCAGTAATTGTTCCGAAGAAGCACGGGCGGTTGGCGAGTCTTAGAAAAAAGAGCCCATGGCTTGCTGTGTAATCATGTTTCAATCAGCTTTATAGAACCATGAAATTGATTGTCCCCCTGACGTACCGTACACTTCGGAGCAGATACTGTGCTAGGCACGTTAATTCCTTATTTGGCTCCAAGCACACAAAAGAAGGGAGCTTTTTTCTTCCCCTCCCGTTCTCACAAACCAAGGAGGAAGGGAGCACAAATCACCTTGAAATCAGAATTTGAGAGCATAGCAGCATCAGCCAGCCCTGTTTTGTTTTCCTAATCATCCAGTGAAAAGCATGGTGATTTAGAAGAAAGATGCTCAGGCTGTTGGCTGCATGCAAGGGAGAGCTTGGATGAATGACAAAACCAGCGGTGGTGATGACCAGGTAATCAAAGAGCTATAGGAATTGTAAAAGTTGGACAGAAAGGAGAGCTAAGCAAGTGTCTCGTTAATGTGGTGTCCTCTTCAATATTGGAGTTGACTTCTCTCTTCTTCTGGAGCTGAAAAAAAGGGGATGCTGTGAAGATACAGTCTTGAGGCAATGAAGAGTATTCCTCCTCAGATACCTGCTGTCGTGGTTTACCCTCAGCCAGCAACTGAGCACCACCCAGCCGCTCGCTCACTGCCCCCCGGTGGGATGGGGGAGAGAATCGGAAGGGTAAAAGTGAGAAAACTCGTGGGTTGAGATAAAGACAGTTTAATAGGTAAAGCAAAAGCCGCACACACAAGCAAAGCAAACCAAGGAATTCCTTCACTCCTTCCCATGGGCAGGCAGGTGTTCAGCCATCTCCAGGAAAGCAGGGCTCCATCACGCCTAACGGTGACTTGGGAAGACAAACGCCATCACTCCAAACGTCCCCCCCTTCCTTCTTCTTCCCCCAGCTTTATATACTGAGCATGACGTCCCATGGTATGGAATGTCCCTTTGGCCAGTTGGGGTCAGCTGTCCTGGCTGTGCCCCCTCCCAGCTTCTTGTGCACCTCCAGCCTTCTCAGTCAGTAGAGCATGGGAAGCTGAAAAGTCCTTGACTAGTGTAAGCACTGCTTAGCAACAACTAAAACATTGGTGTGTTATCAACATTGTTCTCACCCTAAATCCAAAACACAGCACTGTACCAGCTGCTAGGAAGAAAATTAACTCTATCCCTGCCGAAACCAGGACACCTGCAAAGAAGGTCTGGCCTTGTCTTCATATAATTTAATTCCTGTTTCAAACTCCCTCATTTCAGGAATATTTTGGTCTTTCAACATAAGTGAAACTCCATTCAAAATAAATCCGAAATCAGCCTACCAGTGAAAATTGTAGGAGCTCCTTCTTAACCTGAGTCTCGTCCCTGGAGGATTTAACATCTCCAACATTTTTGTATTTTGTGTTGAAATGTTCCCAGTTCAGGGTCACTCTTAAGTCTGAAATGCTGCTTCTGCTGGAAGTGGTTCATTAGTCCCTCAGCTTTCATGGGCTAATTCTAAAGTTCAGAAGAAGGAATCAAGAAAAGCAAGGCTGTTGCTGTCATCCTTAAAATGCTCCTACAAGGTCCATATCTCGGATAGAAACTCTGAAGAGTTTGGAAAACATAATAATATTTAAATTTTGATATATAATACAATAAATATAATGTAAAAGAAAATATAATAAAATATATTAATATATAATAAAAATAAACAAAAAAACAAAACCTCTGCTGAAATAGCAGAAGGTGCTTCTATCCAGATTTATGTTGTCTTTTAGGATGAATGATCTTTCTCTAAGGCTCACTTTGGTGACTTTTCCATAGTCAGAAATGTGGTCCCCCAAACTGCAGGGCAAGTTCAGGCCTTTTCTCCCCCACGAGCTCTGCACAGGACTGCTCCCACGTGGGAATGATGGTTGCTCCAACCTGCTAACCCCCAGCTCTTCCTGTAGCTGGAATACTGGCAGCAGAGCAATGTGATGCAGTGGGGTTTTCTGTTCCGTTTTCTTTTGCACAGAGCACAAGGGGCTTGTGGCTGCAGAATAATTATTAGTTTGTTTACTGGAGAAGAGAAGTAGGAACACAAGTCATGCATGCAGAACTCCCGCATATTACAGTCTAGGATGTTTTTCCTTTTAGTGCTTGATGAGGTTCTTTTTTCCACTGAGCCAAAAGGTTCTTCTGAGCTCTTTATCCATCTCTGTGACGGTGTTAAACTTGTATCACATTTAGAGGAAAACAAAATAATGTGCAGACAGCATTATTAACTTGCCATTTTCTTATTTAGGACACAGACAAATTAGAAATTATTCAGGTTATCCAGACAAAAGTTACATCCTCACCTAGCTATCATCCGTATTAAGGATGAACTTTGTGAACTCATCCATGCTGCTGCTGAGCAAACAGCGCTGCTTGGTAGATGTAACTCAATCCTTTTCCTGGAGACTGTAATCCTTCTCTCTCGTTATACTTTATAAAATCTGTCTTGTAAAGCTCCACATTCCAGAAGCATTCTCTCTTCTTTCCAAACTTCTTTATACGCTAGACCAGATTTCCAGCTAAATAAAACCATGGCTCCTGCTTTCAGAGGAGTGCCAGCAAGAGACAAGTCTGTTGCTCAACTGACACTGAAGTTCGAACAACCTTGGCTTGGGCAGGAGTAATGAGACACAGCCCTGGGCTATAAATTACATTGACTTGGGAACGAGGGGAATTCATTCTGCTTTGCCCGAGGCAAAGGTCTGCTGTGCTGTCAGCTGAGTTTCTTAGACTCTCGGTTCCCTCTGTCATGGTAATCAACTACCAAGAAAGCTGCTTATGAAAGAGTTTTGAGGAAGTCCCTTGTTACCTGCTACTAGTTTAACTTGTGTAATCTCAGCAGCAGCAGCAGAGGGGCATCTATTTCTAGCTGCTTTACTGACAGATTTAAATAAAGACGGTGGACTTTGTGGACCTTTGGAACAGCCTTTCTGGACCGTGAGAAATTCCCTGCAGCTACGGTGGTTTGCTAATAGTTGTCATGTGAAGAAATGGTGTTGATGAGCTGCAGTTCTGTCTGCTGCATGGAGATCTTGGTGTTTTCCTTTGTTACTCTGAGCTCCTCAGTGGCACGAGAAGAAAAAATTTGTCAGTGTGTTTGACGTTTCTAATAGGGGAAGCATGGTAGCAATGGCTCTATTTTTCCCAAACAAATCTGAGATAAAGAGGAAGCCCTAGTGAAGCTTTTGTGCCTGGGAAGAATCAAGATGTGCAGTTTACCCACTGCTTTTTCATGTCATTACATAATTGTTTTAGCAGCTTTGCTCCTAAAGGGCTCCACGCACATCTCGGTGACCAAATTATTTGCTGGGATTTAACACAGTGCTGTCTAAACAGAGTATCTGTGAACATAATCCTTAACAATATGCTGGGGGCACACACTGCTTGTGGAAGCCTTGCCTGTGATTAATCAATTAAGAATAAGATAAACCCAACAGCGGTTCCTCTGTTTTGGTAGACGATTCGAAACTCGCTGAAGCTGAACGTGCATCTGTACCTGTTTGCAGTTCCACATAGGATTTTCAGCATTGTCTCAAATTAGATAAGCGCAGAAATAAAATACTCTGCCAATTGCTGCTGTGCACAGCAGGTCCTTTAAGAATGACAGCATCTGTTTTTTTGGATAAAGCCTCCTTTTTGTACCAATAGTAATATTTATGGTACAGAGCAGGACAGCAATGTTTTTACACTCTTGCCAAACAGTCTGTGTGTAGGGGGTTAAGAGGATGTGTTTTGTGTTTGCTGATCTGTCTGTGTTATTGGGCTGTTTGCAAGTTGAGTCCTGCATAAGATTGGCTGGATTGCCATCTGGTCAGGAGATTCTCAGGGTTTTCACAAGTTTGTTACAGGTCTTTTCTGAACTTACGTGCTGTGTCAGTGTAGATGAGAAAACCAACAGAAACTCTTAACCAGTAAAATGTTACTGTTGTACTATATTGATCTCATTAGGAGACCTGCTTGCTGCACGTCTTTACAGCAAAACGCTGGTATGTTGTCCCTGAGCACTCAAGTGTTTGCATCACGTGCAATGCATGTCTCTTGCCTCTCTCCCCAAATAAGCAGAGTGAAATAAAATTATTGCAAAAGCAATTAACAGCTTTGAATTAATTTTCATGCACCCTCTTAACTGTTGGAAGAGAGAGGTAGCATTTCAGAAGATAGAGATGTATTTTATTTTTCATTTAGTTACCTTCAGAAAATTTGGGAGCTCCTGCTGATAATGTTTCTGGGACTTCATACTAAAGGGGTGTTTATTTTTGGGAAGAACACTTTCTTTTGTATTCTCTTCTCACCTAAGGGGATGCAGGATTTGGGCCGTGTACTCTGCGACATGGTTAGTACAGCTTTTAGCAATCTCTAAATTTACTGTTTATAAATATTTCTGCATATAAACTCTGCTGTTTATAAATATTGCCCACAGCTAAACACACTGCAAACTGGTACAACCCATTCAGCCTTGCCTCCCCTCAGAGAGCCATTATTTTGTTGAAGAAGGAAACAGATGAGGTGACAGAGCTCTTCTCTGAGGTGGCACTTATTTTTTCTACTTCTTGCCATTGCAAGCAGATACGTCCCTGGATTTAAATGTAGAGGAAGAGATGTTGCCTTCTGTTCAACAGCTTTTTCTTTTTATGCTAAAGTCCCTAGAGAGAAATATGCTTCGGTGGATGGGACTATTGCTAGGTATCATTGCAATCTTCTGCTATTAAATGAAGCTTAACATCACTGCCAAGAACCTGCTACGTTGAGGAGCCAATGTCATGCATTCAAGGAAGGGACAAGAGATGACCACCTAAGAGCTGATGGGTGCCTGCCTTCTGTTAAAAAGTTTGGAAACTCGGTTGATGGCTAGATGTAGTTTTGTAGCTCAAGAACCTGAATGTCTTTGCAGATATCTATGTGAAACTCTATCTAAATCTGACTTAAATCTGACTTCTAGAGAGATTTCTGGGGCCACCACCTTCATTCAGAACAGATACGCTGTAAGAACAGCCTTGGCTTTTCAAGTTTTTGGGTGCCTCTGCATCCAAGTTCTAAATAATTACAATGATAGACCTGTCTGATAACAGCGGACTTGGAATTTGATCGTTGGTTTTGCTTGACTCTTAACCAAAACCGGTTTTTCTTCCCTTGTTTCCTGGTTTGCAGCTGTGGTCCCCGGCCAGTGCCATTCCTTGGAAATGGTACCATTCCTTTAGCCTCTTTTGGGTGTTACAGATTCTGCAAAGGGGGAGTCTGTGCAGGGGACCTTATCTTGTATCCAAGTGTTTCCAACGTTAAGTGCTTCTAGCAGCCATGTTCTCAGTTCATTGATTTTTGTTGGTGTGATAGTAAAAATAAAAGTAACTGTGCTTGAGAGTGAAAAAAGGGTGAACAAAAAGCCCACATACCTGCCAGTATCTGAAACTAAGCAGGTCCTTGTTGCTGTAAGAGTGGAAAAGAGTGCTCTCTCTGCAGATGAATTTTGTGAGCAGCAGGTCATGCAGACATCAGAGACTATAACATAATGACTTCGTGTCAGAGTGTACCTTGTGCTCTTGTACTTGCATTACTTCTCTTCTCACTTAGAGTACTCATTGTACCATACTTCTAACCTGATAAACGTATCTGGAATGAGAATGCTCAGCTGTATCTTAATTATAGGAGCACTGCTGCTTATTTTGGGAGGTATCCTGAGGTAATGATGACACGCTGAATGAATGCAAAGTGGTACTTTTCGAAAGAGTTTCTAAAGAGTAATTCTGGCCTGTCTTGCTTCTGTTAATATTGTCGGCATTTTGGGGTCAGTCTGATTCCATGGTGGATGTGTTTTCATGTTGTATCTTGACTTGTACAACGCTGTGATTAGATCCGTCTCACCCTTCTCATTCTAATAGTCACCTGAGTATTTGGACCTGCAGAATCCAAATTATGAATAGTAGCTCTCTATGGATCTACTAGTGTCAGTATGTAGCCCGTACATAGCAGGTGGACATCGTCAGGGAAAGTAGATGCAATTGTGAGAAATGACTGTGTAAACTTTCTGGAGGGAGTAGGCCTGTCTCCTTCAGGCATACTTTAGCTTCAAGTTGTGAGGGGTTAAAACTTGTTAGCCTTACACAACCAGTGCTCTGCAGCAGTGTCCTGTGCTTCCCCATGGCTCTTCGTCATGTACCGGTCACATCGGGTTTGTGTGACTCAATTAAAAGCAACAAGGTTTGAAAAAAGACTCACAGGTCAGATTTGGCCTGCTTAGCCAACATTAGTGAGACATGAGAAGAGTTGGACCCAGCTTGGCACTTAGAGTGGAAAAGTGAGTTTGTAAGGCTGGCAGGTGGAGAGGTTGGGGTTTCTGCAAAATGACCAGCTCATACAAACAGCCCGACCCCACTAACTGCAACTTCAGTAAGGCCTTCCTCTTTAAATCAGCTGAGAATGTGGTTCAGTATTTTCTTTGCCAACTTCAATGCAATTTTAATTAAATTTAAGCCATTAAGAATGAAAGTCTGCAATACATTTCTAATTTTTAAAAATGGCTTAAAAATAGGATCATGATTACATCAGCAGGAGGCAATTTTTAAAAAATTTATTACACCATGAAAACTAATAGAAACTTGATGCAATAATCAAAGTGCCTGCGTCTGTTTTAAGTTATGCTAGTTTTCTCCAGAAGTGGCCCATAAAAATTTATATTATTTTTAGAGCGTTAATTAGCTAAGTATGTAAACTAAAATAATTTTGAGTCTTTGAGACATTCAGAGGGGAAGAAAAGACAATATAAATGTTAATTTCTAATTCTTATTTATTTGAAGAGTAATTATTTCCTTTGATGCTAAATCACCTTTTCTTCTTCTCACTCGGTCCATGAATTTTCTTTCTGCTAACAGAACCTTGGGATTTTATTCCCAACACTTTGGCCCTGTCATTCAGCTTTATTAAACCGGCGGTTTGTTTGAACACTCCAGTTACTCATTAAATTTTACATTTTCTCTAGCTGTATTAATCGCTGCTTTTTACGAACTGGGAATGTAAATGATCCCTTTGCTATCTATGCCGTGGGATAATTTGCCTTTGTAAGAGGCTTCTCAGCATTTCATGCCATTTTCCTAGTCATGTAGTAAGTGGGGGTTTTTCCCTTCACTATAAGATTTACATCGGATCCTGCCTTTTGCTGTTGTTTTCTGCAGAGCAGTTCACCCAAAAGTCTGGTTTTCATAAAGCTAACATTCCTGTTTACGTGCTTCTCTGGTATTAAACTGTATGCATGCAAATGGTAAAATGCAAACTCAGGAGTCTGTTCAAAGGAGGCACTCTGTGGCTCGGGGAGAGTAATAAATCCTTGAGCGTTCAGAGCATGTACGCACAAATGGAAACTGCCTTAAGTCCCTTGTGAAAATTTAGCTTACTTGAGATCAATGACTTGCATGCGTGCCCAGTATGCTACACAAACAGCCTGTTCACGGAGACAAAATTTCTGATAAATATGGTTGTGGTCTGACAGCAGTAATGACAGCAAGGTAATGTGGTGAAGGCAGGTACGTGCAATGTGCCTTTCTTTTGGTGTTTTACACTCATTTATTCACAACAAATTTTCTCATAAACGTGAATACTTTGTAGTGAGGAGCTCCAGAAGAAACGGGCTTGTCGTCTCAAGAGCCAGGGAAGGGAATCCAGTGTTCTATCCAGTAGCTATCTCAGGGGAGTTGATGGTGGTAAGAGCACCCAGGAATCTTGCTCCTCGCCACAGCTGAGGAGGATGAGGAAAGAAATCCTGTTCTTGACCACCAGTGCTATGCCCATCTGGTCCTACTGGCACTCCAGTTGAATCCTGGTGTTTGTAGCCCGTGGCACTATCCGTGTAACTCCGGCTGTAGGGAACCTGGCACTGAAAAGGAGACAGAGCATCTAAATGCTAGGAACGTTAGGAAAATGTTAGGAAATGTTGGTGTGTTCATTTGTTGAGGGGCACATGAGTGCTCCAGAGATTCTTTAAGCCTGCTGTAATCTGTCTAGCATCACAGTTTGTCTAGGTTATTGTTGAAGATTCTAATCTAAGTTTGAGAAACACCAAACCTGGAAGACTTGAGCTTCCCCATGAAGCAATAGGCTTCTCTTAGTAAATGGTTTTGATACAGAAAACACCAATAATTCTGGGACCGAGACCTACACTCAAATGTCCTCTGTGGTAACCTGAACTCCCTGGGAATAGTTCAGATTTGCTCTCTGTTTCCCAGGGCTAAGAACTGTGCAACAAAGGCACCTCAAATTTCCCATAAGGATGAAGACAGCTGACGAGGGGTCCTGGGACTCACTGAAGCCGTAGGAAGATTAGGTTTCATTGCTTGGGAGGGACAGAGTGGGTAAGAATGACCAGACTGCTCATGATGGATTAAAAGAGGGGAGAGGCTTCTCTTGAGTGCCAAAGGATTGAGTTATCTCAGAGCAAAGTCTTATGACCGATTAGTTTTTTCTTGCTGGTTGATCATAAACTGAAGAAATGACTGCAGAGCAGTACTGCTAGCTAATTCCCTCTGCTAGCAAAGTGAGTTGCACTGAACAGTCTGTGTGTGTGTATGCGTAAAATATATCAAAACACACTTAGACTGCTGTGTCTTTAGGCAACGTCTTTCATGCAAATCATGGCTTTTTTCCAATAAATTACCCTTAATTTGAATCAATAAAAAAATCTGCCTTTCCATTACTGTGTGATGACTCTCTCCGGCTCCCTAGTGAATTCATAAATCTGTTTCACTTTCAAGCCTCCAAATTATTTTAATAAGAAACAAGGAGAAGCAGTATAAACTAAGTTTTCTGCATCACTTTTCAAGACCAGGTGTCTGCACTCTAATTTGCCACATTTTGATGCTACCCTACTCATGTTTTATACTTAGGAGCCTAAGCTGAGCCACATTCAAATTTGCATTCTCATTATTACTATTCAGAGTCTGAATGCTTGTTGGTAAAAGGCACTAATATTGCAGTAAGTCCAGGAGCAGCTGGTAAGTCTATTTAAATTACACTTTGTAGCAAGCTCAGAATGTCCATGTAGGATCCTTTTCCTTCTATAAAATGCCCTGGTATTTTTTTCGGGGTAAGTTTAGGCAGCAGCCACCTAAAGGTATTTTATTTACCTTTTAGGTATGGCTAAACATAATGTTTCTATGTTCCTCTTTTTAAACTTACTGCCATCTTTCAGCTGACGTACTAGATTTGGAGAACTCGTATAAGGGGTCTGTAAAATCTTGAAATTGGGCTAGAAGAACCTGCCACAAAAATACTGTATTCACAGCTTTGATATGTCCAATAAGAAGCAATTATTTTTGTGCTCTTTGGGGCTGAACTACTGTAGGCTTTGAGGTTGAAACCATGAATCACTTGAGACTATCAGAAAATACAGGCCTGCACTAATCAAGGGCTTTTGTGTTGAAGTTACAGCAACTCAAGCTTGACCACGAATAGACTACCTTTTCTAATGTTCTCATGTAGATTTTTGAAGCCTTTTTTGTGCGTCCTACAGGAATGTGTACATACTCTACCCATTTTTGATTTGTGGAAGCCCCTGGACTACTTCCTTCACCTGAATTTTTTTTATGCAGGTGCAGACCACTGCACAGCAAATTTAACTGTCCTGGCCGGCTTGTTTTTCTTAGTCACCTTTAAAATAGCCTGCAGAGTGTCAAGCATCCAGAGGAAAAAAAACCTGATGTCAGGATTTTGGAAAGCGTACTCCGGATGGGTGGAGGAGAGGGTGGCGTTAGAATGATCTGCTGCATGAATCACTGTGACTAAGTGCCCTTTACATACTTGCCTGGGGTTGCAAAAAGACTGGATTCAGAGCCTGAGGGGGTTCTTCCTGCCTTTTGCTCCCATTGCCCTGTTGAAGTCATCTTGCAGTGTAGGAGGCATGGCTTAGGGTTACAGTTTTTGGAAATATGGGACAGTGTGGGAGAGAGTGCTAAAAGAAATGCCTTAAAGAGGGAGAAAATATTTTCTTCTTCATCAGAGAAAACATCCACTGTTTCTTGTTCTGTGGTCCTCTAATTTTGCTTTATAATTGAAACCTAATGAAGTACATTTTGAAAAGCACCTGAGATGTTCAAGTTTAGTTTTATTCTGTGATTCCCAGCATGCAAAGCTTAAGTCTACATCTGCGGCAATTAACCTTGTTCACTTCCTCACCATGAGAAGTTAAAAACTCTTGGCTTCCTCTGGTTGCTCATCGAGGTGCCGCTGCTCTGCCTCTCTGCCACCTACTCCAGCTCTGTGTCCAGACATTGACACAGCGGTGGTGTTGGCAACATGGCTTTTCTTGGCACTATGGACAGTGTCAATGAGAAGCCAAGCTGTTTTCTTCTACTTCTGCCCCCTCAAAACGCTTCAGGAGCTGGGGGTAGGGAGGGGAGGGAGATAACTGCACCAAATAGGACAGACCTAGTGCAAGTTCCCGCTGGTGCTCATGGAGGCCAGGAAAGATCCTTGCCAAGGTAGAGGGCTCTGGCAGGGGGGACCAAAGAGTTGAGGTACAGGTTTTATAGAGATTTTGCTGCTTATTTACAAAGCAGAGATGGGAGCTAGTCAGACTCATCTGACAGCTTGGTGCTTGATTTTACAGCTAATTAGTGAAAGGGAAAGAAGAAGCAGAGCTAGATTATCCTAAAGGGGAAGTTGGAACAATAAATTTGGACTATTTTAAACTTTGTCTTTTGAGACTCTCTTAATTGTGATGCCTTTTAATGCAGCCTAAACCAGTCCAAAGAATCTTTAGAGCATCACAAGGAATTTGGTGATAAAAAAGAGGGGTGGAGTGAAGACTGCTCGGAATATCACTGCTAGTGTGGAGAACAAAGAAAAGGCGATTGAGCCAACCTAATGGATTATCCAATGAACACAATTTATGGTTGACTATATTCCTACAGATGAAGTAAAAGGAAAATCCAACAGACCGTTAAAAAAGGGAACAGAAATGTATCTTCTTTCACGCTTGTTTTGAACTCAAGAGCAGGCAAACGTAATGGAGTACAGCAAGTGTATTATGCCAAGAGTATTGCAAGACATTTTAAAAGTGCAATAGAAGTGTTTTCATGTGGATTGGAAGTTGATTACAGGACCATAAAGCCAGAATTGGAGTTGAGAGGTATCTAGAGATCTTAACAGTTCACTTTTCATTCATGTGGTCTCCACAATCTGCGTTCAGAAAACAAAATAATACAGCTGGAAAAAAACCCCTTACAACGTAAAATATACCATAATGCACATAATACAGTTATTTCTGTGCTAGTCAGTGTTTGAGTGAATGCCTGTATTTTCTCAAATTGAATAACAAACAAAAATCAATGTAACGTGAGGAGAAAGGTCTAAAGCTGGCTTCAGTTTGTCCTTGTGCGAACAAAATGAATCGGCCTCTGCTCCGAGTGCTCTGTGTGCGGCCTTCACTGATGCAGTTCTCAGACTTGCCCGTTTGGACACGTACCCCTCTCTTTTGACCAGGCAGTTATATCTGAAGAAAGAAGGATTTCAGTATTCAAAAACAAACTGCTTTTGTGTTTGCTCTGCTCAAATTTCTCACCGGAGCCATCCACCTTGTGCACCAATGAACAGAGGCTACACCAAGCTTCAGAATAAATCCGGGATCCTAGTTCAGTAACTCGGAGTGGGTGAGTGAGAGAACAGCACTCAGGAGAGCCAGGGTGACATCTGTGATGGGAAAGAGAAGTACGTGGGCATCATACGATGGTTTTTCTATTGACTGTCTGGTGGGAGTGGAGAGTCACAGGGAACAGAAGCATTTCTGCCCAGAGAAAGCAGCTACAAATAGAAAATCACAGGGAGAGATGGATCATGGTACCATTATTTTCACAGTTTTTCAGTGGGCAAGAGGCTAGTGGGCACTTGCTTTTTATGTCCTGTCCTCTGAACAGCCCTGTCTGGCCAGTTCTTTCCAGCGTCCTGGGCACAGGGTGAGTGAGATGCCCCCACTGATACTGCAGCACTGTGAAGAGTTGGGGGGGAATGTAGCTTCAGCTTCAGACTTTTGAACACATTTTCTGCACTTAAGCTACTGCATTTTTTTTCCCCTCTACAAAGAGTATTTAGTTGTTCAATGAGACGTATCTCACTTTCAGCTAGTGGATAGCTCAGAGACACCTTTGTGTGGGAAGTCACTTAAAAAAAATTGAAACCTTTTTTTGGTAGGAATTTTTAACTTGCTTTATACACCGTGCATTTTACAGTCTCTGGCTTTTGTGCAAATATAGTTCAGGTGGATAAACCAGAAAACTTACTGCAGCAAACCTGATTGGAGACGACCTCTTCTGCAATAGTAATAAGATTTTATTCATGGAGTACCTAAAGTATTTGCATAAACTATATCCCAGTTATTTGCTCTAAAGCAGTTATATCCTGAGGAGCAAGGGATGTTGTTTTTCCAAGGTGATGGAGGATTTCCAGCTCTTTTCTGACTTTGGACTCTCCCCAGGACATTTGAAAATTAGGCCCAGGATTTATTCAAGAGGAAACCGGCAACAGTGACTTTATTCAGCAGAAGTCGTAAACAGTCTGTGCACAAATGAAAGCCCTCTGGGTGTAAACACTGTGAAGTCTCTTTAAAGGCCCTGATATATCAGGCACAAGATTTGTTCTTTCTGATGAAATATTTTGATTAGGGTGGAAAGCAAAATCACAGTGTAAAGTCATATGCCCCTGGGTGAGAAGGGGAGCAGGAACTTTCCAGCAAGGGTGGGAAGAGGGAGGATGTTATGCGATGATTAGGAATTTATGGTTTTAGGGAAACTGAATGGCCTTTTCAACTGAAAACATAGGACAAATCCTTTAAGGTTTAGATGATACGAAACGTATAAAGTTGAGATGTAGAAAGATTGTCAGAAAAGGTTTATGGGACTGAGGGGCGGTAGGCTGCTTACCCCGCAGGCTCGGCTTCTGCACTGCTCTGAAATAGGGTTCGTGCTGCCATGGCGGTGGGGTGGTGTGTACCTGTCTCCTCCACAGAGCCGGTGGCATGGCACAGCCTGGTCATCCCACCCGCGCTGGAGCTCTCGTGGGTGCCTCGCATCCGCGCCTCGCAAAGGTGCTTGCAAACGTGGGGGCGCATCGCACCCTGGCAAGGGTTGATGCCTCAACCGTGGTGGTATTTCTTTTTGTTCATGCAGCTGCAGGGCTTCCTAATGCTCTTCCTAATGCAGCTATCACGAGCTGCTTGGCTCACAAGTGTTCCCTCTTCAGGGCCTTCCCTCCGTTTCAGGGGAGAAGATATTGCATAGAGGGTGAGGTGCATTCCCAGTGTAACCCTGCTGTGGTACCAACTCTGCCAGGGCCTGTCCTCTCCTCCTCCGTTTCCCCAAATGCACACCTGTGAGATGGGCCTGCGTCCTCACGGTTCATGGCACTGTTACAGCAAGTTCAGGCCAGCAGGTGTACTCTTCAAATTACAGCTACATGAACAGCTAAGTAATATTCATGAGAACTTCAACCTTGTCTACCTTTGCAAAGCTACTCAGGAAACTATGTTCCATCTTGCTATAAATACTAATATGCAAGACAACATCTTAACCACTAAATTCCAAGCAAATATTTTGCATATCAAAATTTATTTTCTTCACTCTGTTATCTAGCTGCAAAGCTGACTGTTTTTCTGCTAGAATATTGCAGAAGCAACTTGGCTTTTTTGCTGGCTGAAGCTGTTCCGGTGGATTTATTTGCTATTACTTAGAACATTAAAACAAGGATTTTTACATTGGCTTCAGGAAGAATTTCTTGCCTCCTATTTATGACAGGTGTGCGTTAGTGGGGGAGCTGGGTTGTCTTCCCTTCTGTTTCTTAAGGCTGAATTAGACTTAGAGCAGTTTTCAAAATCTTTGCAACTGGCCAGCCTGTATTTTTTTGACTTGAGAGACAGCTGTAAAAACTGCAGTCAGAGCAATTGTTTTAACACACAATGCCAAAAAATGGTCACACCTTCCATTGTAATGCATTCTGCCTTTCTGGCATGCTATGGCAAACACATCTTAGAAAATAACAGTGTATGAAGAGCATGGCGAGGAATAGGCAATCAGATTATTTGATGATTAGCAAAGCATGACAACTCTTACACATTTTATTCATGGGTATTTAGTGTTTGAGTTGCCAGTGTTTTCAGTTCTGCTCTAAGTCTGAAAATTGAAAGATCCGGGCAAAAAAGGAAGTACCAAAAAATTAACAAATAAAAATAAATTTTGATTTAGGGATGCTTGTGTGAAAGAGGAAAGATAGGCCGAACATTTGAGTCCTGGATTGTGTCAGAACTGATTTACAAGTGAGTTCTGATCCTTAGTGCTCTGCAATTCCTTCACTGAAGATGAATTTTTAATTTTTTGCGAGAGTTTTCACAGGTTGATCTTAGGATAAGAATGCAGCTCTGGGCTTTTTTTTTTTTTTTTTTTTTCCCTTTTTTTGATTCACTTATCCTCTGCTTTTGAGATGAGCATGTAGACATGCACTTAAAATTCCCTTGGCAGTAAAGGAAGCTAAATGTGTCTTTGAGTGGTTTGCTGGGCTCAAAACATGTGGTTAGGTGATTCTGGTTGGTGTATAGTGTAAAGTATTCTTACTGACGGTAATACCTTGCTGGTGTGTATTCAGGTGTGTAGCCAGGCTTCTCATGATTTTTGTTCCTTATGAATATCAAGACCTTTGTAAGACTTTTCACGTGGCCTGGTTTGGGGTTTAAGCTGTGACCTGACCAGTCCGTGCTGCTTTTGCTTCTGTGTTAGTCATGCGCTGTCTGCTGCAGGGTTGATCATTCTGGAAGCTGTGAATACGTACCTTATTTGAATTAGCTGCTCTGACACCTTTTCCCCCTCCGCCTCCTATGTGACGACCTGTTTCAGTCAGGTGATGAAAAAAGTGCATGCTTTAGTTTGTTTTATGAAATGAATCGAGGCTTTTACCACTTGTTATTTTTTCTAACCGGTGAAGCAAGCGTGTTCCCCAGCCCCCCTGGATGGTACAGGGGTTGCTTCCAGCGCGTGGGCCTCCCTTTCCATCGCAGCCTGCAGTCAGGGCAGTTGGGATGCATGCTGAAAACCGTGCACTGGGAAGCACTCCTGCTTTCCTCCAGAAAGATTTATTTTCTTGTATTGCCTGTAGGTATCAGGTTGATTTTGACCATACTGGCAGAGGTCACCTCAAGCAATCAGGGAGAATACAGTCTGTAATATTGCGCTCCTTAAAAAAGCACAGCACACAACAGCAAGAGGGGTGTTGAAGAGGAATCGTGCCCCTCTCCTGTTCCCTTCAAGAAAACAAGCAGCTCTGATAATATATGTGGAAAAGAATGGGTTCCTTATGTTCTTCATGTCTTATCTTTCACACCCAAGCAAGACTTGGGCTGGAATGTGAAGGTGGAGGTGAGCTAGACAAAATATTTGTGTGCTTCGATGTAAAAACACAGAGCTGAGTCCTCCACCTCCGACATACTCAGTTTTGAACTTGAAATCAAATGTATAGCCCGCATCCAGGGCCCTGGTTGTTTATGATCTGCGCTCTGCTTGGTATCAGCCGTGGAAACGTAAGTGGCAAGTGTTACCGGACAGTGATGTTGTAAACAGGAGTGGGGACTGTGCCAGTTTTCATGTGGCTGGGAACCTGGAGCAGAATCTCTATAGCAGGAGGAATAAGCTACTTAGAATTATACAAAGCAACAATTACGTTTCACCTTTGGTAAGCAAAAGAAAAGATCTTTAATTATCTGCTGAAACTGCAGTTTTGCCAAGATTAAATGTAGAATTAATATCAGAAGGTAAAGATTTTTGCAGAAAAATCAGCATAACAAAAGTTTGGGCTCTGTCTCGTGAATCTGTAACTGCTCTTTGCTCTTGGGTTTCAGCTGACAGCGATGCTACTTTGTAATTTATGCCCTGTATTGCATCAGCTTCTTAAAACTTTTGGTAGTTGTCTGTGCAGTGGTGTTTTACCATGGAAGTGTGGTTCTGAGAATGACCCTGAGCAAGAGGCTGTGGGGAAGAAAAGAGCTGATTTTCATTCTTAAGTAAATTTCAGGCTGGGAGAAGGTGTTGGATTGTCAGGTTTGAATTCGGCAGTGCTAATTGTTGTTACTCAGCTTAAGCCCTGATCCTAAGAGATGTCACTGAAGAGGAGGGGGCAATTAAATCTTCATCGCTTAGCCTGGTGTGGAGTGACTAGGGAGAAGCCAGCTCATGCTCACTGGTGATGCTGGGCTGATCTGTGTAAGGAATACGTATATAATTTTAAGAGCATCTTGCTAATCCTCTTGTTTTCAGGTCCAGCTAGAAGGTAGGAAGCGAAAGCTGTGGTTGGGAACGGCTATTCCTTGCTGTTCTTTGCATTGAAATCTGAAGCTGCTTTTGATGTTAGGTATCTCATGAGTGATACACACTCAGGTTCAAAAATATATGTTTCGGAAACTCAGTGTTGACTATGTGAGAGTAGTCCAGATGTAGTATGAAGTGAGGAGAAGCCTTGCAAAATTTCTGGAAGGTCCGTGGTGCCTGAAATGGTAGCAAGTGAGATGCTCAGTAAAACACCTTCACCTTGTACACCCTCTGGACACGCTGAATTCAAAGAAAACCTTTCCAGGAGACACCATGAGCTAGAGCTGGTTTTCTTCTACCATAAAAAGTCATTTGCACGGTTAGCTCACATTGCACATGGCTTCTTAACACCTGGCTGGGGGAACACTGCTTCCCTGAGGCAGTGACTCGGGAAATGAAGGAAATGTTTGCATACCTTCGAGTTCAGGGATATTTCTGTCAGACTTTAATGCATCAGTTTATTTGTGGGTTTTTTTGGGAAACGGGGGAAAAATGAAGTTTTCTTGTAAGCTTTATTAGAGCACAGAGTGGAATATGTAAAGCAAGATTAAAAACTAAATAGCCTATTGTTTCCCAAGGTATTTTCAATCGTGAAGCCTTTCAGTTGGTTCCCCCTCCCCTCCATCTGCAGTGCTGAAGCCTGTGAAACACATCCAGCGCTCTCCACTGATACCTGACTCCCTTATCTCTGCACTCCTATGAATTGCATGATGATTTTGAGCCCCAGAAAACTGCGCTTTGCCAGTGACAAACTTCTTTCTCATCCATTTGTGAAGTTTTATGCTGACCCTGTTACGAAATTGAAGCAAGTGGCATAGGAAAGCACAGGGGGGAAGTTACTGTTTTCTGTAGCCTGCAGGTGCTGGGCAGGCAGGACCTCAGCCTGGCAGTCGAGGAGATGTTCTGCTTTGCGGTGGAGTGTGAACACACTGGTGCTGGGCTCCAGACAGCTGAGTGTTGAGCTTTTCTAAAGCTGCACTACACGTAGGACTTAAACACCGCTAAATCAGGCTTGTACACCACTGAGTCTGCCTGGTTGTCTTCTGGTTAAATAGAAGTGATTCTAATTCAAGAGTGGATTATGTAGTTGGGAAGTAACAACGTCCCTCGAGTTAAGTGGTTTTCAAAATGAGTGGCCCCTTTAAAAAAGAAAGGAATTAAAGCTGTGACTGATCTGCGGTTTTCATTTTCTGAGATGGTCTCAGCTTTATTTTCTTATTTCAGTGGTTTTGATATCAGCCTTTTCTATCAGCTAAAGCAGGCCAGCGGGAGGTGGGGCGGGCTGGGACGCGGTGGCAGCATGCAGTTCCCACAGGGTAGGGGAGCGGTGAGCCCGGCCCTAGCGCGGGGTGCGACTCCGGCTAACGGGCTGTTCTGGTCGGACGGGCAGGCTGCCCTCCTCGTCTCCCGCTTGCTGAGCAGCGCCGGAGGAGCTGACACCTGTGACAGTCGCCGGGGATCCTTATTCCCAGTGCCCCTTCTGCAGGCAGCCCACCCCCCCCGTGCCCCTGCATGCAGCATGATATGATAAGAACCAATGGATGAAAAAAAGTCTCGATTCCAGGTCTTGCCTCACAAGACAGGAGTGAGTTCAAAAAGCAGCAATAAGTCAGGAAAAGCTTCCTTTTCTTCTGGCTCAGCAAAGTGAGAGACACTAGTCAGGGTGTCCCTGCAGACCCAGCTTCTGACCTTGGCACAGTCAGGCATATAGTGGCTGTGGAATGTTCCTAGTTCTGGCTCTTCTCTTGTCCAAACCAAGAGATGGTTTCAGTCTTGGGGCATTACTAACTGAAAAGGGGGAAGAAAAAAAAAAAAAATATATATATATATACTGTGGCTACCTGTCAGCTCCAAAGCATGCCCAGAAGCTAGGGATTGTATGTTGTATGAGGGGTACAAAAAATATACTGTGGCTACCTGTCAGCTCCAAAGCATGCCCAGAAGCTAGGGATTGTATGTTGTATGAGGGGTACGGAGAGGCAGAATGGGCTGGTTTATAAAGACAGGGACATAAAACGTCAGTGGGAACGTAGGGGATAATGTAATGGATTTATAGATTTCAGATGCCTTCCCCAAACTGCTATGCAGGCTGACACTTAAATGGAAAATAGATATAAGGTTGCATAATGTATCTACAAAGAAGTGTTTGATTTAACAGCAGTACTTACCATTTGCTTCCAAACAGGCTGCAATTGCTAAAATCAGAGGGGAAGCTCAAAGTCCTAATGTTTGATGGTGAATATGGTTATAGAGAGCAAAATTCTGCTCGCCATGGTTGATTAATTCTATATGACAAAAGATATAAGATAGAGTGGTGTGTATATGGGGATCGATTGCTGGGGAGAGAAACATATGAGCATATTTTTTTGCCTTGACTGGCAAGCTCTCAATCCTGAGACATTAGAGTTTGCTGCCCTCAGTTTTAAGGTTATGAACACATGAAATCCTGACAACTCAGTTATTCATCAGCGTGAAAGCTTACTCGAATGTATCAAATGTATGGGAAGGCTAAATGGATACATCAGCCGTGATTTGAGCAGAATATTCTGTCTTGTTAATTTATTTATTTAAGAGGATTAAAGGGAATCTGAACAGCCATCCAGGGCTCCCAAAGGACTTTAGAAGTGGAGGGCAAGAAGGACCATTACAATGAAGTGATGGGATCTTTATCACAATTTGTTCTTGTATTAAGCTTAGGGCCTCGTGATCGTGCCGTAATACATTCTTCCAAAGGAATGTCTAAACCTTGAAGGGTAATTTATCACATCGCTTGACGGTCCGTTTCACTGTTTAATTACCACATTTTTAACAATATGTGCCCTTTTTTCTACAGGGATTTTTTTTTTTTAACCTCCAGTTTTCAGCTACACTTACTGATATTTTTACTTAAAAAAGCACGGGACAAAGCGCCCCCTTGCCTCCACCATGCAAAGGTGGAGTAAAATTCACCAGACTCCTGTTACTGTCTGCATTTGCTAAGCACGGTGTAGAGATTCAGCCAGCACCTGGGCGCCGGACGCGGGGCAGCCGCTAAAGCGGAGGATGAACTGCTGAACGTTAATTCAACTTCTTGAGCAGATTGTAAAGTCCTTGCAGAGTTTTGTGCTCCAGTCCGTGGCTGATACTAAGGCTGAACAGACATATTCGAGATATGCCTGATGAAGCGGTATAACAATATATTCCAGTATCACAATCTCCTTTTGCTTGTGTGGCCACACAGTTGCCTGTACCCCTGTGGGGTATGGGAAAATCCAAGTGGGTTAAGGGGGGTGTGTGTTATTTTTTATTACGTGTTTTTCTCTGAAGAAAGATTTGCAGTGGAAAATAGCCTTGTGCTTCCTAGTTTAGTTAATACCTCTGTATGATCTTCCCCTTCACATTTAAAGTTTTCTAAGTCCTCATATTGTAATAGAAGTTTTACAGTCACAGATGATGACAGTAGCAAAGCGTTCACATTTCCCTATAAAATTGTGTTAAATTAGGCTCTGTGAAGGAGCGAAGAGCTGTGCTTATGCTCTCAATATAATATCTTCATCTTTGTGGTTGTGTATTTGCTCAGTGATTTCAAGGAGTTAATACTCTGAACTTTTAAAGTGGATAAAAACCAGAGGAGAGGATGGAATAAGAGGGGGTGCTTCTGGTTAATGGAGACTGAGAGTGCACTGGCGTAGATTGGATGTCTGCTTAAATGACAACAAGGAGAGAACTCGCTAACCGTCCCATTTCTTACACTGATCTGTTCTTATTTTATTCTCCCTAGTCTATCACAGCAATTATATATCACTGAACACTTGGAAATTAAATATATAAAGCCTTTTTGGTAGTTTCCAGTAGAGCTGAACTTGCACTGCTGACCTGTTTCACGTTTTACAAAGAATTTGGACTCGTGTAGCCAAATTTTGCACAGTTGACCAGGGAGTTGAGTCGTCTGTGCACCTCCTGAGTAAATCGTTCCTGCCCAGCTGGGTGGATGCTGGGCTCAGTGTTTCGTCCCTCCTGTGCTGGTGGGAATGTGGCTATTCTTTACCCTTCTGAGTTCCTGTGCCATCTGACTTCCTGATTACTTCAGATTTACTGCTGTCGTTGCTTCAGTTTGAGAACCATTTCATTAACTCAGTGAAGGAGGTTCCAAGGAAGATTTAGGATTTATTAGCATGTATTTCTTGGTTTTGCTGTGTTTTCGCCTGCACCGGTGTGTGCTGTGATTAGAACCATAGCACTGCTGGCCACTAAAACTTTTCCTTGGGACCAGCAAGTAGCCCTGGAGCCAATACGTGAACTCTACGTTACATATGCAAACTCAGGACAGCCATTCCAGTTTGCAGAGGAAAGACAACTCTCAGCTTGTGGCAGCTGCCTGCTGTGCGGGAGATAACCAGGGAGCTGGTTAAAAAACATAGAGTCTCAGTCTTGTGAGAAATTTCCCCATCTTTGTATTTGCATTTATTCTGCATCAGAATAAAAAAAAAATATTTTCAATATTTTCAGTCAGAGTTAAGTTCTTAAATATATTTTTGAGTATTTTCTTGTTTGTTTTCTGTCTGGATTTTTAAACATTTAAATTAATATTATTGTTTCTTTTTTTACAGAATACAGAAGTATTATATGATATGGCTTGTCTTTAAATAGATTATTTTAAAATAATTTAGAACAGCTGCTTTCTAGTGATTAAGTCATCTCATTTTCTAGATTAGAATCTCTTGTTTGTTTTGTAATGAAATGGTTTGACACTTGGAACAAGAAATTAAGATAAATCCTCAACATACCAACTGAAGAGCAGGTGGTTTTTTCAGCATCCTTCTTATTCCAGGAAAGCGCCGTATTTCTTCTCCAGCCGTATTTCTGTGCATTTATAAATTACTCCAGAGCTGGAAATTCCCATCGTTTCTTCTTGAAACTTTTTCAGTGTCTGATGCTCTGAAATTTCTCTTGCTTCAGAAATTAAAGTTTAAATAAATTAAGGAGAAGAGTGGCAACTTCTTAGTGTCTTACATGAAAACCAACATATAAGGGATCTATTACAGCATCTTTTCTTTCTATAGGAGAAATCCCCTGACACAGACACATGCATACACACAGACACATACGGTGTAGCACTTTTCAGATATTCCAGTGAGGAAATACCAACAACTTCACTACATGGGGGTGACCAAGCCGCTCTCCATCATTTATCAGCAGTCCTGGTTAACGGGGGAGGTCCCGGACGACTGGAGGCTTGCCAATGTGACGCCCATCTACAAGAAGGGCCGGAAGGAGGATCCGGGGAACTACAGGCCTGTCAGCCTGACCTCGGTGCCGGGGAAGATTATGGAGCGGTTCATCTTGAGGGCGCTCACAAGGCATGAGCGGGACAACCAGGGGATCCGGCCTAGCCAGCACGGGTTCATAAGAGGCAGGTCCTGCTTGACCAACCTGATCTCCTTCTATGACCAGGTGACCCACCTAGTGGATGAGGGAAAGGCTGTGGATGTGGTCTACCTGGACTTCAGCAAGGCCTTTGACACTGTCTCCCACAGCATTCTCCTAGAGAAGATGGAAAAAAGGAAGTATTTAAAAGACGAGTAGATGAGGCACTTAGGGACATGGTTTAGTGGGCATGGTGGTGTTGGGTCGACGGTTGGACTCGATGATCTTAGAGGTCTTTTCCAACCTCAATGATTCTATGATTCTGTGATCCCGGCTATGAGAAATGTTGCCGAGCTGGATGGGGGGCCTATGGGTAGAACAGCAGGGATGTGTGCCAGGTCAGCAGGGAGCAGCCAGCCAGCGCTCCGGGAGACTCTGCTGGCAGAACAGCTATAATCGTAGCTGAAGTTGCAGCTGCTTTAGCTATACTGGGAGGCCCATAGAGGAACAGACTGAGACAGAGCTCTCAGATGTTAACCCACACTTGGGGTGGCACTAATATCTAAGAAACAGCAGATACTTGGAAGGGAAAATGACTCTTTTCTTTCTGAGCTGGAAGAGAATTTGCCTCCTTTTCCAAATGGAGGGCTCTGTTTTTGGGGCTACTTCATGTGTTTCACCTGTGATTTTGCTGCTTAACCATGAGCACGCAGCTATTACAGAAATCCATAGAATCCCTCAATCATGAAAATGTTTGTGTAGAGGAATGTAATAGCCCTCATTTTGTAAATGGCAAAATGGAGACTCGGAGAACATCAGTTTATCATGGTGATGACAGAAGTCAGCAGCAGAGGTGGGCACACAGCCCATAGGGTCTGGCTGTCCAGGCAGTGTCTGTACACACTTCAGTCATTCAGAGCTCTTGTGGAAAGCAGAGAAGAGCTTGCGGCTAACTCTCATGAGAGCAATAAGCTGGTAACTAGCTGTATCTACGGACGCTGTTATGCTTACCAGTCCCTTAAATATTTCACCTTATGGACTGAATGAAACTGGACCACATGCACAACTTTGTACTATTGCTTTCCTGTTCTCTGTGTTGCATCAATGTACTGTTTATGTATTAAAGTTAAATGATATTTATGTTTTGGGGACGAGGATTGCTTCCTCTGAATGTCTGCACATCACCTGGTTTAACAGGGTTCATATCTGTTGGAATAGAGAGTCTGCTGCAGAAACAATAATCTCACAACTTGGCTTTGCCACAAATTTCTCCTTACTGTAGTTTATATATCCTAAAAAAAGTTTGGGGAAATAGTGAAGTCTGATGTGAGTGAGCAATCTTTCTAAAAATTGACCCAAACTTCAATCTCAAATCGTGGACGTACTCTCTCTTATAAGTAGTTTTCTCCTTCCCTGCTTCTCATGAGTTGAACTCAGGTTCTTTTACGGTCCCTTTTACACATTCTGGTATAGTCAACAGAAAGAAATTGGGGAAATAGTGAAGTCTGATGTGAGTGAGCAATCTTTCTAAAAATTGACCCAAACTTCAATCTCAAATCGTGGACGTACTCTCTCTTAAGTATAGTTTTCTCCTTCCCTGCTTCTCATGAGTTGAACTCAGGTTCTTTTACGGTCCCTTTTACTCATATTCTCTGGTATAGTCAACAGAAAAAGAAAGAGACTATTTTTCTTTTTTAAATCCTTGACTTCCCTTGGGTTTTTTTCTCTCCTGAAAGCTTTTCTAGCTCTATTTGCCTTAAGGGGATAATTTTTTTAATGAAGAAGAATAACTCATTTTGTAGTGATTTTAGAAATGGTGAAGGTAGCCGAATACTTTTATTTATATGCAGATCAAGGACAAGTGCATCTTCCACTTATATTTATAGCCTTCTGTATAACATGCTTGAAAATAAACACCACTGATTTTGCATAGGCTACTACCTGGCATCCTGTGAAGGTGGTTTTCAGTGGCCCAGCAGTAGGAAGTTCCCTTTCTTTTTCCCAAACTCCTAATTTGCTCATTCTCCTTTGAAATTCATAGAATTGCTATTTCTCTAGCACTTGATTTGCAAATAGAGCATACAGATTGCATCGGTTCATTCCTACCTACCAGAATAAATACATTTTTCTTTCTGGAATTGGCTGTGGCATTGACTGGGTCATGTCTCTTAAATTTAAGTCTTTGATCCTCACTCTAAGTCTGATGGTGCTTTTAAACTCCCTTGCCTTGAAGTACCTTGATGCAATAAGAGCTGTCAAAATACTGTCCCGTGCCATGCTGCATTGCATGGTCCTCACCTTACCTAAGGAAAAGGAGCGAGTGTAAAGATTTCTCCTCCCCGCATTTAATTTGTTTGTTCTAATGACCATTGTGTCAAGATCTCTCTCTTTCTCAGGTTTCTGGCAAGTAATAAAAATTTAAAACCAGATTGTAATTCCTGGAAAAATTAGTAGGTTTTCAATGAAATCACCTGCAAGCTGTTCAATTGTAATTCCTTTAAGAGTTCTGCTTCTGTAATTTCTCGCTGCTCTGTAAGCCTGGGTGTAATTCACGGCCCTTTTCTGTTACACTGCCTCATCTTGGGTGTCAGCTCTGTCTAAATTGTTCTTCTCTGTCCAAATAATAGGATTCACACACTCACACCCTTATCTGGTGTCAGTAGCATCAGCCTCTGTCTCTTATTTATCCTGTTATTATTAAAGCCCCCCTTTTTAAACATTGTACATCTATTTTTCCTCAAAATGCAGCTTTTTCCTCCTGTCATAAAGCAAGCGACTTAAAAATTTTCAAAGGCTCTTTCAGCAAAGCCGGGAATTAGGTTCTTGTGGAGTCCTTCATAAAGAATTGACGACTTTGTGTATTAACATACATTGATTTATTCATAGTGTTTCATTACAAATAAGCGAAGATCCCATAATATCAGGAAAGGTTAGGAGAGCAGTGGAGCACGTTATATTATATTGACAGCTCAGTTGAAATTGAGCTGCCTTTGGATTGAATTTGGAACGCAGGGAAGGAATTGGCTGGTAAATAAGTCATGAGTTTTGCTTGTAAGTGTCTGTATATCAATTGGGTTGCCATGGGTAAGTGTAACGGAGCTCGAGCAGAATTTCAAAGGTGTGCCTTCAGCTTGGATTCCTCTAAAGGTGTGTAGGCACCAGCAGCGGGTGTATTCATGAATGGCTCTCCAGGTCTGTAACCCTGCTGACTTATTCTCTCAGGCAAAAAGCAGGCATGGTACCACATGTAAACCTGCAAACTGAGGCTAAAAACAGGGGGAGGGAAATGATATCAGAAGCTGGCTTACAAGCTCAGAGAATGGAAAGGCTTTTGTCTAAAGACTTGATGATATTTATTTCATTTAAACATACCATTTCATTTTTGCATATCCTCTTTAGCACAGGAAAAGACTTCCAAAACCTTTGCTGTCAGTAAAATGCTCCCATTGTTTTCAGTGGCCTTTTGAGAAGACCATTTGCCAGAAAAAAACCCCACTCAATGGAAAACGTATCCATGTTTGCACCAAAAGTTTTTGTATGCTGTGCGGAATTGTATGGGAAATTCTCATGAAAATTCTGCCGGTTGTGCTGTGTGCTCTGGTTTGGCTGCAGAAGTTCTGAGGTTTGGAACAAAAAGCAATTCTCTCCATCTTTTGTTGTATATCAGCACATGCTGAGGTTTTAGTGGAGAGAAGAAATGAGTTTTTTTTCCTAAGTAAAGCCTTGGAAAAATTGTCATGTTTGTTTGACAGCATCCAAATACAGAACCGCTCACTAGAGATACTGAAATAATATCTGTCCTTGTATTTTCAATGTCTAGTCTCAAGAGATGGCAAAATAGGGGAGCAGAGAAAGGCCAGGTGCAGAAGGCCCCTTATCACCTTACTTTCCTTCTTCTTCATTTGCAGATTACATACAAGGCCGTTGGGTCTCTGGATCCCAGTGCTGACCTGTCCAGCCAAAGAGGGAAAGTCTTCAAACTAAGGAATGAAACACATCACCTCTTTGTAGGATTATACCCAGGGACTACGTATTCATTCACCATCAAAGCCAGCACAGTCAAGGGCTTTGGGCCACCCATCACAACACGGATTGCAACTAAGATTTCAGGTACTGCTTTGGCGAAGAAGAAAAAAGAACTTTCTAGGGCTTTGTTCTTTAGACCCGCAGCTGATGCATAAAAGAATAAAAAGGTATTCAGCTTAGTGTCTCTGCAAGTTTCCTGGGGCAAATTTTTAAAACGGCCACAATCCCGTATCTGTGTGTGTTCAGGTTACAAATGCAGTGGTTAATTTGTGGATATCTTAAATATCCATGAATATCTTTGTGTAGCATTTTAAATTAGAACTTTCATTAGTTCCACAAATGAACTATCCCTGTAATAATTGTTAGTATTATCTGCGTGGCTGGGGAAGCTCCTTCAATAATGTGGCTTTTATTTTCAGATTGCACCAAAATGGATGTAATGAAGTAATTGAATTAATAGTGCAAGGAGACTAAAAATAAAGGAGGAAAGCTGTTTTTATGTTTTCTTTCTGAGTAAGGGCAGAGGGAGGGCTTGAGGTAGGCAGACTAGTATATGGAGGTCACTAAAATCAGGAGGCATTGCAAAGAGAAGGTGCGTGTGTCTCTAGGGAAAAAGGAAACTTAAGCTAGCTATCAGAAAAAAAGATGGATAAAGGGATGGTAGAGACGATATTGGGCAGACATATGTAGACATTTAATTTTAACGTTTAATTGATAGAACTAGAATAGGTTCTCTAACACAATTTAAAACTGTCATTTTTTGGAATACCTTAACTGTTTTTTCAGTAAAGCCAAAATAAACATTTAGGACGTTCAGGACACTTGTAATCCTTGAAATTATGGCTGGATGCCACAGAAAAGAGTGCACCACTGTGCAGATTTTCCATTGTCCTATTTCAAAATTGGTTAATAAAAATAAGTTGTTAGCAGTGACAGTGTAAATTTTAAGGAAGTGAAATGTATCCATTCCCTCCACTAACCGTCAGCAGGGTTTGAACCCTTAACATTTAGCGCAAAAGCCTGTGTCTCAAGCACTTGAAGTAAAGCCATTAACTGTTGTAACAGCTCCACGGGCTGTTAGGGTTTGTGCAGCCCTGCTGTGAAGGGAAGGCACGGCATGCACTCTCTTCACTTGTGACCAGAGAAATAAAATAGCACAGTAATGGTAGTGCTTATTCCCCCTAATTCAGTTTCTTTGCATTTTATTATTCAGTGAGTGCTCAAATTGTGTTAAAGCCTGCATGATTCTTAACTGTACGCACACTGAGCTTGGTTTATCGTCTCTTTTTTTCCCATCTTCCAAACATCTGGTTCACAACAGGTAAGCACAGGCTCCGTGCAGGCACTAGAGTAGTCTCTGACATCAGATTATCTCATTGCGTGGTCAGTCCTATACATGTAGTTCAGAAATTACTGTTAAACTTGCTCCAAGAAGCAGTCCCAAGGTTAGAAGGGAGAAGAAGGATTTTTGCATTGACTGGAATGTCCTTGTAAGACTATATATCTTTTAAGATGAAAAGACATCTATGCTGTAGCAATGTGTGAGTGTATATGTTTATATGGGTGGACATGTTTGTTTACGTCTTAATCACAATTAAATGGCAGAATTCCTGAGGACTTCCCTTTGAGCAGGACTGGAATCTTGCAAAATAGGCATTAAATTGATGAGCAGTGCTTGCTATTTTAGAGAGATCACTGCCAACTGTAGTTTTATTGAGGTAGTACACAACTGTTCCGTGTTGAGTACACAAGAAAACTACTGTGTCTTTTTTCAGTGTCTTGTGACTAATGCAGACTCTGATCACTGAATTATACTCAGTACCATTAGCTAGTCTTGCCAAGACCTATGTTTCTTCCATTTACTTCTTAACTATATGGTGTCTGAAAGTAAGATTGTAAATTCTCTGTGGCAGGTGCCGTGTTTACAAAGATAACTAAACGGGTCTTATGCTTAGCCAGGAGGAGACATCCGAGCTAGCTAACATATCAGAAACAACTTAGTGCCACCAGTGCAGCCCTGCAGCTAGGCTAGAAGAAGCTACTTCAAAGCAGGATGGTGGAGCCTGCAGAGGCCAAACCCAGCCTGTTTCTGGTGTCCAAACTGGCCCTGCAGCCTTTTTTAGTACTGCGTGGTGCTGTAGCACCATCCCCTCTGGCCAGAGAGGGTGCTGAACAATTCTTGCTGTGGCATCTCCAGCAACTACGGTGATCTCTGAGATAGAAGAGCACTGTTGACATGCATCTTCTTTAAATGACTGACACTGCTTCCCCTTGATGCAGAGCACCGTTTTCAGAGAAATCCTTGTTAAGGAATTGGCATTCATTCTGAACTCATTGCCAGCTTATTGACAGGGAAGTCAGTAGCTGAGTTGATAATAGCAACCACCATTCTTGACAGTTTTCAGGCATTTAGATAAAAATCCTGACTGTAAACAGGATTACAGTGGAAATCACTGTGAGAGGATTAAATATGGGATCCCCCGCAATGCAGCTTGCCCTTGTGAGTTACAGATGAACTATTTGTGTGAATTCTTCTGTTTGCTTTATACTTGAAAGATATTTCAACAAAACTTGCATGTTTGGAATAAATTTGATGCTGCTCTGATCTCGTGATCTCTTCAGTTCTTCCACAGTAAAAATTGTCCCAAACAATGTCTGCTATTGGGGAAGGAAGAAGTAACGTAATAAGTAAAATACATTTCCTAAGGAAAGGTATCCTACTTTCATGAAGTGATCCTAATAGAAGATAATAAAGCAGAAGTAGAAACTAGACTTTGGCTAAGTGTGAATATTCAGTGGTTTTCTATATTGCTTTGGGGAACACGTCAGCGAAGCGATGGGGATACCGTGGCTGGGTAGTGCCTGAGCACGCCATTGGAAGCCGTGCAGCTGCCTGTTGATTCAACATCACTGAAGCACGGGGGTAAAATGTCATGGGTTTGAGCACTAAAATAACCTGGCTAATTTGTGCTCCTCTCTTTCGTCTTTTGTGCTTCGTAACACACCCTCCAGCTAATCAAGGAGACACAACTTAAGTCTATGTATTGAAAACTCTAAGATGTGGGAGGTCTGATCCAATGACCAGAATAGTGAACAAGAGCCAGGTTTCCTGGGTGCTATTTTTAGCTCTGCCACTGATTCACTCATCCTAAGTGGTCTTTTATATCATGTCCATGCAGTTTTCTTTCTTCACCTTTAAAGTTGAAGGAATGATCCCATCTGAAAGGATTACTAAGTCTTAAAAATTCAAGACAGGATTTGCAAAGCCACCTTGAAGATTTCGGTGTCTGATTCCTGTTTAATTTTAATAGGAGAAGAGCGTACAAATATTTAAGCAGTTTTGACATTTTTGGTCATAACTTTGGGAAGTATTTTGATGTTTCATTTGACAAATGTTAAGCAGTCTCCAAGAAATCTTAATATTACGTTGCCATCACTACCAAAAGCAGTAACTGGTGTATTACTAAGGTGTTGGTCTTTGTTCTGCTGCAGCACCGTCGATGCCAGAATACGACACGGACTCCCCCCTGAATGAGACTGACACTACCATCACCGTTATGCTGAAGCCCGCTCAGTCCCGGGGAGCGCCTGTCAGGTAGGTGTTTTGCCTTCTCTTTTCACAGTTCTCCCTTCTCCTTCCTCCCCAGGCTTCACTCACGCCTCTCTCATTCTCGACTGATAATGTAGCTGCTGAAAGCGAACGCTGACTAAAAGGCCAACTCCGCTGTTGATTCCGCCTTTCACAGTCTCCTTTCATAAACGCCTCAACCTGCTTGCCTCCCGCTGTTAACCTCCAGGAAGGATTACTGATAGCATTGCATGGGGTTATTACCCTTTCAGCATCACTTCAGATGCCTTTGCAGCACTGGAGTACAGCAGTACGTGCGGCTCTGTACGTACTGTGAATTGAGCATCGCCATGCAGAGGTGGAGGAGGCTTCAGGCCTCCGTCTCCTGCCCTCTCTTCCGTGATGGACAAGGCCTTTTTGTAACTATCGTATGAATGTCTGAACTATCTTTAATGCTTGCAGATGCATTTGTTCAGATTCTGGATCTAACCACATTCCTCACATCTTGATGTTATAATCCAGCTATTGCTCCTGGGCTGGTTGTGGAGTGAAGTCGTGATCTAGTTCAGAAAAGATGAACTCTGGTTTAGTGAGGCTTTGCCAGTTGTAGGCAAGCACAATTTCCACTGGCAAAGTAGAGGATTTAGGTGCAGGGAGTTGCTCAGGCACTCGTGGAATAGAGCAAGGACCTTGCAGAAAACATTTCTGGCTGTCCCTGAGCTGGGTCCCATTCTTAATGATGAGATGCTGCAATGGGACGCTCGACTGCAGATTGCTCCCTGACTGTGGAAGCACGACTTAGAGGTGTGTACTTCATTGCTTTCTTCCATCTAGGTGAATTTGTACGTGGTGAAAGGCACAAGCCCAGACAAAAAAACTAACCTTCTGAGCCGGCACTGCCTAATCTGTCGCTGACAGAAGTGCCAGTTGGTCATTCGTCCTGCCGGTCCCCTCAGCTGAGAGCAGGAATTAGAATTGCTTGTGATAAAAATAGTGGATACTGCTTTGCAGAGGTATCCAACAGCTATTACCTCGCTGTAGGCTCTTCAGGCTTCTACCTCCAGTTTTCACAAGAGACTTTTGGAATTTTTCCTATGGGTGGTATTTTAAAAACCCATAGTCCCTTCTTTCAAAGTGACTTGGGTTTCTACGCCCTGCTGACTGGTTCTTAGTGCATTTGAAGGATGTCCCAGTAAGTATTCAGGAGCAAATTGCTCAGATGTATACTACTTGATTTAATGAAATATCCTGTATCAGTTGGTGGTCCACCCTATGTCACAGCTTTCCCCCAGATTGCATTGATACTCTCAAGCAAAAAATCCGCTCTTTAAGACTTAGCACCATCCCTTTTCTAGTTTTTCTGAGTAACGTATTTTGAAGTTTCCCTTTCAGTCTCTGGTACTCCATATGAGCGAATTTAGGAGCCTATTTTCTGAGTCCTTTAGGGATGTTTTTCTGCTGGAAAAGAGCAGTAAAATCACACAGCTCTGTTTTTTTTTATATGGGGGAACATTCCTGTATCTCATTTTACCACCTGCTGTCTTAAGAGTGTTGCTATTTTGTCTTTTTATTGAAAAGTCTTGTGATTTTTCTCGAAGTCAATTTACTATACTTTAACCGCATTCAGTGAATAATGTCTTTTCCAGCAAATGTGTCTGTTACAAAAAAATCTGTAGAGGTTTTTATAAATTTTCAGTCTGGTGTCTTTAATTGCATTGTCGTCTATTATACACACATTTGCAGAGTGCAATATTTACATGCCACATCTAAGTGATAAGATTACTTCCTATTATGAGCCCATTTCATTGACTTACAGACGTGTGCGTGAAAACCAGAAGGGGGGGGGGGGGGGGGGAAAAACGGGTCTTGGGGAGAATTTTAGCTTTTTATTAACTACGACAGCCTCAGAATGTGTGAATACCTTTCTCTGTATAACCAGATAGACTGTTCCTAGTCTAGCCTCAACAAATCCAGTTATTTCAACCGTAGATTTTCCCAACCTCTTCCCTTTTCTTTCAGTCTGTTCTGCACTCTCCAATTTGTGTAAATTCTCTTGAAATACCATGTCCAAAAGCAGGTAGCACTCCCTCGGAGGCCTCAACAGCACCCAGCAGATCAGAAGAATAGCATACTGTGAACTGCTTGTGACACTCTTAACACACAAGAATGAGGTGTTTTTCCCCCCCTCAGTGTTTTCTTCATGTTCAAGCTGAGATCCAATATATCCTCTTTGTTGTTGCCTGGTTAGTTGTTCTATCTTTTGGTTGTGTGTGTTTTATTTCTCCTTCACAAGTATAATATTTTGCATTCATCTTTATTAAATATGATAAAATTGATTTTCAAAATGCCTTAAAATTCTGATACAAGGATTAAAGGACAGGCCCTCTTAGCCTGATGCCATCCTCTGTTCGGTTACCCAAGGCATTAGTGAAAATACAGATTTGAGACAACTGACTGTGAGAAATCTGCGTGCGCAGCAGCGCAGCGGTGCGGAGGTAGCTGGAGGGGATCCCGCATGATGCAGCAAGCTGGTAGGATGCCTGTTCTCCTGGCCTCCCTTGTAGGCATGACCATGATTTCCTAGATCCTTTCCCTTTTGCACGCTGACCTTTCGTATCCCAGCCTGCCTGAGATGCTTCTGAAAAGGTACTTGAAAGTAGTCTGAAATAGATTTTCCTCACACCTTCTCATAAAACCTCTGATATTCAGATCTTTCACTATGCAGGAGTAGGTCAATCCCTCATCTCATCAACCTGACAGTTCTCCAGGCAGCCAGTTTCTGCTGTGCGGTGCCCTGGGTTTTTATTACAGTTCTCCCAAACTGTGAAGATGAAAAAAACCTGACTATACAGTAATTATTCTTAATATTTCCTCTTGTATGTTGGGGATGGTGAGTTGGAGTACGTGTTGGGGTGTGATTGGAAACTAGTATCTATATATGATAGTTACGTTACTTTCTCTTGTGCTATTTAATTTTGCTGTAGTCTGAGCAGCATACAGGTGGAGTATGGTCTGCAAGATCATTTTTAGAGTAATATTGTACAATATTTCAAGTAAGGTTCATTGTATTTCCATTCATCTGAAATGCCAGGTACACCAAATCCAAAGCCGCTTTCAACATTAAGACATTTCTGATGTTCCCCAGTGCTCATGATAACTTAAATGAGGTTGCTTATAAAACTAATGATTATGAACTCGGCATTGTTAACAATCTATAGATAACAATGAAGACCTTAAAGGTCTTTTCCAACCTAAACGATTCTATGATTCTAAGACGCTTTCGTATGAACTAATAGGAATAACATAAACTTAGATATTCTTTCATCTGTTTTGTCCTATTGCCAAAAGAAAGATGAAGCCTCAGCAAGCATAAATATTGTCTCTTGTGGCATAGGTGTTTCATTTTTGCCTTTATTTTCCATGGTATAACCTGCAGAGCTTGACTCCACGTTACCCTTTAAAAATAACTTTTAGGTGTCCTTATATCAATCTAAAGCCCGCGAATGGTGCTGTGATTGATTTGCTGAAGACTGACATCCATCTATAATAGATTCAGAAGAGGAAAGAAGAATGCAAGTGTTCCCAATCTTTACTCCTCAACTCTTTCCTGAAAATCTCCAATGTGATTTTGAGGATAATTCTGCCTTTGAATCTATTATTGTCAGGAGGGCTGAGTCAGTCCTTCATAGATTATTCACATATGACATCTTTAGACCTCTATTTGAGAATTTATATCCCATTCACTGCTTGAAAATACCACTGTGAGGGATTTTATCTACATGACATGTCCACTGGGCTGGTTTTTGTGTGTTGGATATTTGAAAGTCCATCTGGTTTATTAACACGCGATTGGTGCTATCAACCTACGTATACTACTGTTATGGAGAAAATCAAATTTCCAGAGCATGTATTAGTTTTGAGGATTTTAGAGTTTAAATAAATGCTCCCCTTAGGTGTGATTGCCTTGTCGATACGCTGCTCTGTATATTGGAGCTGTAGGACACTGTAGAAGGACGTTAGAGAGGAGTCTGCAATTTTGGGGGGTTTCAGACTATGAAGAACTTCTTTGTTGGAAAAAGATTGATTTAATCTCCCTATGTTCCTGCAGTTCTCTGAGGTGTATCAGTAAATAATGTGTGATGTTCTTTTTTGTGTCTGCCAGCACGCAGGTACAGCGTGGTCTTTAGGCACTTGACGCCTGTACTGTGCTAAAGAACAGTATTATTAGAAAAAAGGTATTCAATCTTTGCACTTGCCTTTACGCACATATATATATATATTTGTGGGGGAGAATATATTTATATAAAATATATATATGTGAAGTGTAAGAAGCATGTGTAAGTAGTCCTGGAGAAATAGGTAAGAGTCATTTATTGTGTATGTGTGCAATGGTCGGATACTTGTAATCACTTTGATGGTGAGGAAGGGTGGGTTAGTTTATTAATGTCCATCTTAACGGAAATAAGACATCTTAACGGAAATAAGTAAACCTCTAAATAGGAACAGCAGTTTAAATATTTTAAATATATTTAGAAGTACTGAGCAAAGGTGAAACAAATATTTTCATATCAACAGCCAGCCAGTAGGAGAAATTAATTTATGTGGACCAAGCCCCATGTTACTCTTGAGTATTGTCATCTGATTCTTGGTTTCCCAAGTATGAAATAAAGGAAATATTTTTGGTCTACGTCATGCTGAACAAATGAAGAGAAAACAGTTGTAGTGTTATTTAACAGAACACCTAAGAACAGTGTTTTTTTCCGGTTTTATGCTCAAGCTGTTCTCCAAACAAACAGTCCCGTATGATGTATCTGTGTACTGACGTATTCCTACATATAGTAACAAATGAAAATTTCCTGTGATGAAGGGGAGCGGTATTGCTTCCATTTTATGTTGGAGAACTGAGACTATGTCTAGATAAAACTTGCCTTCCATTTCGGTTTGCAACAAAGTAGAAATTAAGAATCTCTGGAGCCATAGGCTATAGCTTTAATCTCCAGATAATTCTTTCTTTTCTTGTGATTTCAGGCATCATCTGTTCATCCTGAGTTTACCTTTCCTATATCCCTCTCACTAGCATGCTTACTTTGATTTTGTTTTTAATGCACAGTAGTTCTTTCCATCCTTCTGAAGGAGTGGTTTGCAAGCCTAGTGACCTTGAGTCTGTGGTGGAGGAGGAATGAGACAAGAAGCTATAAACTTGCAAAATTTGCTGGGTTTTTTGTTTGTTTTACAGGTGGTGGCTTTGGTGTAGAGATCTCCATAGCTATATAGGGAGCAATGCTGTTCAGTTCGCTGCTTTGCAACTTCTTAGTGGCATCACATGAGCTTGCCTCAGGCATTTATGTTGATAATTAATTTATTAATGCCAAGAAAGGGTGGCAATTTCTTGTTCTTAAAACTCCCACGCAGCGTACCTTGTGCTTGAAAATAAAGGATGGAGTCAAGGATCAGTGAAACAATACAAAAGGTTCTAATGTTGAAAGCTATGGGGAGCATAACAAATTATCATGCCCTTGGTAATTCTGAAAGTTCAGTTGCATTGATAGGCACGTTATAAATACCTGGAAAATAAAACGCCTGGCCTGCTTTTTCTAAACTCATATTCAAATGTATGCATCACATGACTTGGTTGATTGAATACAGGGCAAACAGTCATCACGTTAGATCTTTTAATTTTGTAGTATCTAATGAGGAATGAGATTATCAATCTAGGCTTCTGATATTATAAGCCTCATTATCTGTATTAATTAACATCTCCTATAATATACCTCGGGGATATTGTTCTGAAATCATTCAAGCTGGGTTTCTCCTGCATGGCATTCTGCCTTTAATTTAGGCAAGAGTTTGAACGTAAATGAGCGAGTTTCTTTCCTCTTAAAGATAAACCAGATCTGCTTTTTCTTTAACTATGTGTGAATGTGAGAGAGAGAATGAAAATCAGAATTTGGGTGAAAGGCGTGGAATAATGGCAGCTGGGTGGATCAGCATGATGTTTATTATACCAAAAAGGAACAGAATAGAGTTGCATAGTAAGCATTTGCAGGCTTGACCTCATCAATGTGTCCAAACCCTGGTGAGCTGACCAGAGCACTGCAAGCCTGAGCCTACACTTCGATTTCAGCTGGAGTTGTTGAATGGTGGGTTTAGATCACACATGATGACTTCAGTGGTACTTGAAGTTGTTCTGGATCTTAGAAGTGCTTTGCCTGTGGGGATTTAAGCGGCACGGACTCTGGCAGGCAGTAGCCAAAGACCTTTATTGCTCTTTGTTAGCATCTTTTTATAGCAAGCAGAAGTGTACACACACTACCTGCAGCTTGCAGAGAGGTTCATCTATGCTCTAGCAGACTGGCCAGTTCTTCCTCCTCCTTCATTCATTGCAAAATGCATTCATGGCCTTTATCTTGTTTTCTCCTTCCAGCTGCAGCACATTCCTTTTCCTCCTTTCAGCTGCAGCGTATTGCTTCCTCCGTTATCTTCTGTTTACGTGCCTTCTCGTGCCAGGTTATACAATGTTTGCTCATTAAAATCAAACTCAGGAGATTCCCATCCCCGCACTTTTGCCTACTGTATCAGGAGAGGAGCATAATGGAGATACAGGGATGCATCAGGATGCAAGATGACAACCATAAGTATGAGGAAGGAATATTTAGCCTTTTATGTAGCATGGCATTATTAGTTGAATGGGTGTTTCAACATTTTTTCAGTTCCCCCTGAAGAGACAGATGTTGGCCCTAAAAAGTGAGGATAAGGGGCATTTTGGGTCGATTGTCTCATCTGGTACAGGATTGCATTTTCTTACTGGATCAGCATGCTGTTCATCTGAGAATACTGTCCCTTAAAAGGTCATAAAACTACCTTTGCCCATTTATCAGCCGTCAGAAACATAGCCGTTCTCTGAGCCTGGATGACCTGTTGTGTCTTACTAACCGTTCCACAGAGAGCTTTGGCAGTAGACAGAAATGGGATAGGAAAGCCATAAAATTTGCATATATTTTAATGATAATACTTTAACAATCAAATTACACATAGAGCCAATTCTTTTGTGTCAGCCAGCATTTTATTAGTTCTACAGTGAAGCTTTTACTAACACTTTTTAGTTTTATGAAGGCCTGAGGATACTGAGACTGGGGGAGTGAATGTTTTTGCATAAATCTTTTATGCTGTCCACGTAAACTGTCAGACTAAACTCCAGCAATCAAAAGGTTAATGAAGTCTGAACTTTAAGCTGAGAATCACAAATTGATGGCCATTTTCTCAAATCAAGCTGTCAACCGATAAGATGAGGGAACAGGAGAAAATACCCATGGTTGCCAGTTGGAAGGTTTCTTTTTCCAAGACATTTCTTTGCTTCACAGCTCCCAGAGCCAGTATGTCCCTTCCTTGTTATCACAGAATAAAAGGATAACAGCAAACAGCGTAAAAGATTTTAAAAATTAGAAACTCTGAATTTCTCGAGGCATACTGCCAAGCCTCCTTTTGCCTGTGAGAGCCCTTGGGTCAGACCCTTGAATGGGATGAACTGAGCCTGACCACAGATACTCGGGGTCGGAGCAGCCCACAGGAAGGAGCTTGGCTCTTTTTGCGGACCACAGAGGATAATTTACCTAATTGAAGCAGCTCCTTAAGGTACTTAAAATGAGATGGGGTGAGTCTGGGCACAAGGCCCTGGCAGATGTCCACCCCTCAGAAGCAGTGCACAAGCTTTATTCAGCCAGCAGCCACTCTACCAGGAGTGAGGATGATGGCTTCAGAGGGCAAGTGGGCTCTTTTCTGTTGCATGTGGCAGGCAATATTTACGCTAGCAGGTGCCCCTCAATGCATCTATAATAACACAAAAATGCGATAAAAGGGAAGATGAGTAAGCTCTGCTTTGCTGTTGCAGACTAAGGCATTTCAGGACTTAATTATACTACAGGTATATAAATTCCGGAAACATGTTAATGCTCCCGTGATTAAAATTATAGAGGGCCTAATTGAAAAAGCATAAACCGAATTGAAGAATTCCTAATTATAGTTTGCTTTGAGGTGTTAATTTCCTCCATAATGAATGCATAATTTCTTGGAACTAGAAAAGGGGGTTGCTGCACCAGTGCGTGGGCTGCAGATGGAATGAAGGGATTATCATAAATGCAGCCAGACAATTCAGAAGAATAAACCTCTGCAGCCATGATGCTATTCTGCCTCTCTATAATTTCAGTTCTCCTTGCGCAGCACTTTTCCAAAGCAAAAGGCAGAGCTAGGAGATGGTGAGGGATTTGCTTACTGTGCAAAAGGAAGGGGAAATAGGACTGGTTTAATTAAAAGTAGTCATGGTGCCAAAGAGGAAGGCAGGAGAGGGGCAGAGCGCACAGTATTTTTGGTGGAAAGGTCAAACAGCAAAACAGAAGAGGAGGCAATGTTGACTTCCCTCAGTGCCCACCTTGAAGGATCCCTGAGTAACTGCAGGAGCTGATGTTGATGCAGGTTGATTTTTTTTTTCTGCCAAAGGGTACACCCTATATTTCATGTTTTCTCTTGCATCAAAAATATGCTTCGCTTTGAAGGGAGTTGGTGAAGTACACGATTGTCAGATACAACCCCCCGATGTTTAAATCTGCCCCATTCCCACTATGGTGGAGGTAGGAGGTGTTTACAGGTGATGACAGACCAGTTGCGAAGTCCTTGTCCTTGGGACTTTCCTTCTTCCCTTTCTTCATCCTCAATTTTCCTTTGTTCCGGGGCAGGAGATACTGTAGTGAAGGTACCACTTAAGACCTCTCCCTGGTGTCAGAAGCATGATCACTTTGCACTTTCTGAAAAGCACAAAGTGTCCACAAAAGGTAGAAAGAATCTGGCTGATACTTCAGGTGCTGAAAATCTATATTATCCTTACCCAGGAGAGCTCATCTTTTCTGTTGCACACTGATGATATAACTGTGGGTAGACTGTTACCTGGCCATATCGGCCTTGTCTAGTAAGGAAGTTTCTCCTGAGGTTAGAAACAGAGCAGGTTCCCCCTATTTGTCTTTTGTTTTTCTTAGCCTTTTAGGTTTGAAAAAACAAAACACACACAAAACCAGCCAGAAATATTTTTCTAGTGTTCTCTCTTAAAAAAGACATCAGATTCTTATGTGTGGCTTTTCCTTCCACAGTCCGGTAGCTATGGTTGTGGAAAAGGGAGAGAAAGCAAATTAATTCTGACTGAGAATATGTGCAAATATACCCATCCCCTTGTCCAAGCCACTGCTATTATGAAGGACAGGGCAGAAAGTATTGGACAGTCCCTGTAAGGGTGTGTCATAGTCTCTCCATCCTGCAGCTTCCTCAAGATCCACTTTGGCTCTTCTTGTCCTTGAAACTTCCTTCTGGTCTTAAACCAGCGATCGCTGAGGATGACAACAAGACCTCAGTCAGCGATGCCTGTTTAATGCTAAGCGACATTAACAAAAAAGGGCCTGGGTTTTTTTTGTAGATCAAACAGATGGCAGGTGGCTCAGGAGGGAAAAAACACCTCCAAAGCCACTAACATTAGCTCCTGTTGCAGCGAAAGCCGTATCTGTCTGCGCTCATTATCTTTAATCTGCCGGCACAAAATAACATTGAGCTGGAGAGACAGGGACTGGGCCCGTTCCACTGGGGAGCAGCAGCTATTATGTCTAATCTGTGTTGCAAGCCAGGTCAGGCTTATGGAGATGGTTGAGATAATGGAACACAGAGCTTTGAAATGCCCTCTGGTTCGTGATTTTTTTTCTTTCTTTTTTTAAATTGTTATTTCCAAGAAGATTAAACTGAGAGAATTTAAAGCATTTAAAAGAATGATGCATATATAATACAGGTAAAAAGATGCAGTAGCAGTGTTCTGGTGGTCTGGGGATGGAAAGGAGGTAAGTTTCTGAGTATGGATAGCATCTTCATTAGACCAAATGATACAGCTGGGAAAAATGGGCTTTTAAGCACACAAATCCTTCTTTTTTGGTCAGTAAATACTGACTGCCAATACAGTTGTCTTTTTGACAACTACTTATGTTTTGTGCATGTTACAACGTTTCTGTTTGCTGTGCGCAGACGCTGCGGCGACCATTAGGCTTGCTCAGAACTATATGGGTATATTTGCATTTTTAGATTTATTTCAATAGCTGTCCTTCCTTGGAAAGACGTGGTCATTAGTCACTCATAGAAGAGTAATGGTGAGTGGAACATTATGAGGTTGGAAGCACTGATTTTAATATATGTATTTGTGTATAGATAGACATGTATGTGCGCACACACAGGTATTTCGATGTGCACACATGCACACAGCTGTTTATTTAAACCATCATTATACCCGCTTATTGGCACGACATTGTTACCGGCGTTGGTGGAAGTTTGACAATCTGTGGTGTCTTGTGTGTGGTGCAGTTTTAAGAAAGAGACAGTCTCCAGAACACCTCTCTTTCCCAGCGCTGTCTGCTCCTCCGGTCACATCTCGAGTGATGCCCAGAAGTAGCATTTTGTTTTTATTTTGCCTTTTTGAAAGACTTTGTAGGATTAGCATGTGTTCAGGCTGGAAACTCCAAACTCCATTAGAGAGGACATACTGGCTGGTGGGTGGAAGTAGGAATATTGGACAAGAATGTGGAGATTTGTTTACATACAGCTGGTACTGTGTGATACCAGGCAAGTCACCCATTGCACTTTCTCCGTGCCTCTGTTTATACATCTGCAACGGTGGGGTAATTATCATAGAATAGAATCATAGAATCATTGAGGTTGGAAAAGACCTCTAAGATCATCGAGTCCAACTGTCAACCCAACACCACCACCCACTAAACCATGTCCCTAAGTGCCTCATCTACTCGTCTTTTAAATACCTCCAGGGATGGGGACTCAACCACTGCC
>NW_008795910.1:1207503-1210751 GCF_000699145.1 Aptenodytes forsteri
TTGACTGCTTCCTCTTGGATTATGGGGGGTTCATCCTGCTCGCCGTCCCTGTCTTCCAGCTCGGGTATGTATTGTACCTCAGAGGTCTGTCAGGATAGAAGTCTACCCACCTAGGGTCTGAGGCCAAGTGACATTACATTTGACGTTATATTATCAAAAAAACCCAAAACCCAACCACCATCACCACCAAAGAAAAACCAAAACAAACCTGCTACTTTCTAAGAGATTTTTCATTTTTTTAGTCAGTTGTGGGAATTTTATGTGATGCTGCAGTATGACTGCGAAGAAATTTCAGGCAAAGTATACCGGCCAACGATAGCGTTTGATATAGTGATGCTGGCAAGATGCTTTTCTACAAACAGAAATACAAATACAAATATTTTGTTTGGGTTTGCTTTTTTTTTTAAGGTTGATAAGTGCACAATTCCTTAAATAGATACCACTGCCTGTCCCACAGGTAGCTCTTCACAGTTACTGATACTGACTGGGGAGAACATGGGACTATATCTCTTTTCTATACAGGGAGCATGCAGTCTTTAAACTTTCTTACTTTTGCTAGAGCCCATTTCAGTCACTATAGAAACTTAACAAAGCTTGAAATTTTAGCGATAAAAGAATGCCCATGTGAAAACTCTGACTCCAAGAAGTATTATCCAAGTGTGAAATCGCTACCCTTTGTTTCATGAATTTCAGGGTACAACATGCCTTGGTAGTAAATCTAGACTACTGAACTGAATATGAGAGCAGAAGAAAATGTGAAGAGACTCTCTTATCAGCCTTCTTGATTAAATGGACGACATTATTATTGGCTCTACCTCAGCAGGTTTTTTTCACAGCAATGTCAATAATTACCATCTCTTATTTCGATGCCATTTTTACAAATTTGGCTTAATTTGGGTATTTTGTTGGTATTCTTCAACTTCAGTGAATGTAGTAGAAGAGTTGTTTAATTTAAATGAATGTTAAAAGAACACACAAAAATAACTTCAAAATGAAGGATCTGGTGTGAATAACTTTGCAATATGAGAGACTATTTCCTCGAGTAGCATCACTATTATAGGCTTTATTTTTGTGAATGCTTTGCAGATGCGAACAAGCTGATTGATGACAGTGCAGCCCAATATTCATAATGGGCTAGTTTTTGAATCTTTGAAATAGCCAAGCATATTCCAGAAGATGACATCACAGAACAATCTTTTTTTCCTATTTTCTCCATGAAATTGTTTATTGAAAGCTAACCTTAACTTTAGCATATTGTATTCTGCATGGAGCTGTTCCAAAGCATAATGGGAATGGTAGCAGTCTTTAATTGATTTTAATGGGTTTCAAATCAGTTCTTAAATAGACAGAAAATTGCGGAACAGTGCACTGGGTCCTGTACGTACATCCTAGATGGCTGTGAAACTCAGTTCATTATGTTTTGTAGATTAGTTTCAGAGCTTCTGATTAAAGGTGCTATTTGAAGATATTAAGGGTGACATTTTAGAACATGTGAAGTAGGTAACTCAGTTCTCAGGAATATATTGCCACCTGTTTGAACCCAGAAAACTTTATGAACTTGGAAACTGTCTGTGGAGTCGATTCTGAATGCCTGAACATTTGATTACAGGATTGCAGGAGGAGCCTGGTGAGGAAATGTTCACCTTTATAGCCAAAGGAAAGCGGTGCTGTACATGTAGTGTATGCTTGGAACAGTGAGTCTCAGCATCAGGCTTTATGGCAGTTATCCATTTAGTTCTTGCAAATTTTATTAGAATTTATGTTATATAGAGTTTAGTGGGTTTTGGTTAAATTTTTTACAAAACCCCTTCTATGCAAGTTCATGGGGGGGCTGGAGGCATACTGTAAGAAGGATCTCATTTACTGTTTAATTTCACAATTTTTTAGAGTAAGCTCTGTAGAGGGTACTGATAGATTTCTATAGGATATTTCTAGCTTCCATCCCAATTATATATCCTCAAATTTCCCATTATTTTATTTCTTATTGTCTCTGTGGCAGAATTCAGGCTTTTATTTAGAGACCATTAAGAAAGAGAAAATAAAGATGTTGATGCTACTCTTCTGTCTCAGTTTGCTTCACTGAAATCAACTTGGCCATAAAACAAGCATATGCACATTCAATAGCTAATCTGTATTCTAAATGTGGGTGTCAGGCAACACATCAAACCCTCTCCCATTCCAGTATGCTGGGAGATGGCTCCATGCTGTCAGAATAAAGGCGATAAACCTTCATGGATATATACAAATATATTTACATTGGCTCAACCAAATGTAATGGGATCATTAGTTAAATGGAAAACCAGATGATAAAAAAGCTACTGTTAAGTATCTGTAGCCTGGATTCTGTGACTTAACTGTTAACTTAAAAAATGGGGTCTTAAAAAAAAAAAAAAAAAGGCTAGCCTGGTATCAGGACTGCCACGTTTAAATAACATCCAGGAAAACTGGTCTGAGGGTGTATTTCCAGTGAACATTTCCAGTGGGCAGGCCTGGTGTTTGACGACTGAAGTTATATCTGATTTCTGTAGTTTGCTGCAGAGCTCTGCAGTAGGAAATCAGCACTCGGTATCTGGGGCTTCTGTGTGATGCTTGCCGAGGGTGTGAACCAGTAAGCTGACAATGCTCTCATGGCCTTAAGAGCATGCTTTTTAAAAATGTTTGCGTTGTAAATAAGAGAAAAGAAGCTGAATTGGTTGTTGGCCCCTTTAATTATTGTACCTTTGACCCTGTTCATATGCACCCAATTCTGTGCAGCATTAACTCTTGTGGATTGGTTAGATAGTATTTGGCTTTGATTTTCATGTTTTTGGATAGCCTTTTCAGAAGAGCTGAATCTGTTAATTCCATAGAATAGAAGTGGAACAATTGAAATTCAATGTCCGGCTCCATGTCAGCTGCTACATCCCACATGCCTTCAGTCTGAGATGACACAGCTGTTGGAAGATGCAAGTCTCTTCCATCCTTACTTCATTTGCCCCTTTTTGTTCTTCATTCTTTGAAGTAAGATAACCATTAATAAGGAAACCACTACCCTTTGGTACTGTCATATTTCCTGTAGCCTGTCAAACAGTTATTCGGAAAGTACTATGTTCCTTTGAGCTACAAATGAGAAGTTCCTGTTCTCTGTAGGGTGAACTACAAAACCTGCTCACAATAGTCTGCTAAAAAATGCGCTGCAAGATCAAGCTGCACTAATTGCCACTTATTTTTGTTCCCCAGGAGAAAATATTATTGGAAATAATATTTTT
>NW_008795910.1:1210762-1232144 GCF_000699145.1 Aptenodytes forsteri
TAGTTATGTGTAAATATTAAAATTAAATGCAAATATATTAAATCTTTATACGATACGTTTAAGAAAATTTAGGACCAAAATTGGTCCAGAGGGAGTACTAAGCTGCAGAAGCGTTGTTTCTTTTAAGCTTTAGTAAGTCAGGTGAGGGGGATCACTGTAAGGTTGCAAAGAAATTATATTCCTTTTCATACCCTACCATTATCAGGGGTATAGTGAAGATTTCACCTTTTTGGTAAGTACTGTGTCAGGATACCAAAGTGCACTGACCAGCTGTTGAATGCTTTATGGAAAGCTCTGACTCAGCTTTTCCCCTCCACATTCATGCACATCCTACATCCAAAATTTGAGTCTGGTCTAAATACATGGCTAGATTTGTGGACAAGCGCTTCCCCAGTCCATCCTCAAATTGTGCTGCAAGCAGCACAAAAAGATATCAAGAGCAGGCGAAGGAGAAGTCTAACAGCGCTCGGAGAGATCTCAGTCGCACAGAAATGGGCTGTGATTTGGAATGTTGATTATCCGCACTTGTGCTTCCACACTGAATAGAGAACTCATCATTTAAAAGATTACCTTGTAGATGGTGATAAGAGCACATTTTCTTCCTCTGCAGACAACATTTGTGCCGTGGTGACCATTATGGCTGGTGCTTTTATCAGTGATTTAGAAAGGAGCTGTCAAAAACTTGAAAAAGCTTCTATTAAAATAATGTGGATTTATCTATCTAAGACCTATAAAATTTATCGAGGAGCCCAGTTTTGGCCTCCATTTCTAATAAGAGTGTGCAGCTCCCCAGCTGCTCTAATAAGGCAGTCAGCTCCCCAGCCTTCTAGGAAGTCAGGCATTTGGTTAGTAGCCCAGATTTGAGAATCCCTAGAGAGCTCTCTGGAGAGCAGAGCTTATGGATGTTTGGAAACCAGCCCTTTCATGTCGTTTATGGGGACAGCAGTATTACTTGGTTGCAATGAGGTGTCTTGGAGCAGCTTAGCACTAGGAACACAAGACCCCTGCTTCTATTGCCCGGCAGCATGCGCATGTGCAGATTTGGTTGCGGTGTTTGCAAATGTGGCTGAATATTAAAAATTGAAATGCGGTAGTTACACTGTATCATCTTTCAGTTTATTGGTACTGAAGTTGTTATATAGTGTTGGGAGTTTTAATGCTCTGCTTTTGTTGTCTCTTTTAATATAATTTCAATGTGTGACACCAAAACTTTCTTTTATCCAGCTGGGCATTTTCGAGCCCCAGGACGTCCATGTTACTGCCTACCTGGTAGCCAGAATAAGAGCTAATAGAATAGTTTGGACATCTCCTCCTTATTTCCATTGCCCTTTTTTTTTTTTTCCTTCCCTCTAGCACTTCTTTTTGGAAAACTTCTCCTCCTTTCCCTTGGTTGTAATCACACTGCTGTGTATTACAAAATTGTCAGTCGTAACAAGTTGCAAATGGTTGGCCCTGCTCAGTACCGAAACAGAGATGTAATTGCAGCTGAAGTGCTTTTGCAGGCCAAAAGGGCAGATCTTACTCACCGAGTTTATTTTGAGTTAGTACCCGACCGCAATCTTAGGTGTTATAATGTGTCACGGAAAGTTAGCATCTTCTGAGCAAAGTTGAATTACTTTACTCTTTTGAGAATTGTTGTAGTAATGCAGGTGGTTTGGCCAAACTTTAGAGTGGGTAATTGCATGCTTGCTACTCAGGATTCCCGCAGGAATTTCATTCAGATGTAAGATCATTGCCTTTTTGCTCCAATGAAAAAGCAAACAGTTATGAAAGCGTCTTCATGCTGACGATAGCAGGTGTGGAAGCACTCGATGTGCCTTGCAGCACTTCACTGGTTAATGCAGAGAAGTTGATCTCTGAAAATGTCCTTAAGGCAATCAGGAAAATTCTGCTCCTAGGTAGAAACAAAACATGCGGAAAAGAGCATAACCTGAAAAACAAAGATATGGCAGAAAAGAAGAAAAGAAAAAATTAGACTCTACCAGCCTGTGTACTAGCCAAGGGTGAATTGTGAATCCTGCACTTCTGGAGGGTCTAGACAGATCAAAATACTGGGATCAAAATATCAGAAAGCAAGACCCAGGGTAATCATTTGATAAGGAAACAATCTCTCGGAGTGATAATCTTCAGTCCAGAGTAATCTTTGAAATCAGCCATGCTCTTGGCCACTTGACCACTTCCTTTGAGAGTGGCCACTTGACCACTACCAAATAACTGAGACTTGGAGAAAAGAGTGAGGCAGAAGGATGACGGTCACCAAGTCAAGCAGGTAAAGCACATAGAGATGAACGTGCTGTGTCAGTCGGTGTGAGCTGGGGCATAAAGGAAAAAAATGCCAAGAACGCAGTCAGTCACTCATCCTAAGTTTCACCAGATTAGGTGTTTTAGACAGGGGGAAACAATGACAGCAGCGCTAGCTCAGATAGTTGTTTCATAGGAAAGGAGACAGTATTCGAGCAAGAGATTAACGGGGTTTTAAATTGAACACAAATGGGATGTCTGTTACATTTCAGCTGAATGCTCATGAACGTACTGTTGTGCTTCCAGAGATGCCTCAATTTATTCCAAAAAAATAAACATTAAAAGTAAAACTTCAGGTCATTAAAAGCGTGAGTTATCCCCGTGAAAGGAAGAAGTGCGTTAATGGCTAAGTAGGAAAGCGAAAATGTGAAAGAATACAGGCAGAATAGTATCTGTTATTAGGTTCTTTATGTATCAAAACTCTCTGCTCATGATATAGAAGAGTGCCTATACTGGTGGAGCATATATCAGAACCGTGAAGGGAGAAACTGAGAACGTCTTCAAAGGTAAAGAAGTTCCCTGATGATTAGGGAAAGAGTTCACTTATCTGGCAATTCATGTCCCTGGGAGCTTCCCCTTCTCCAAAGACAGACAAATGTATAGGCTCGCTGCTTGCAGATGGGACAACCAAGAGAATGAAGGTCACCGTTTGGACACTGTAGGGCTAGGGAGATAGGAAGAGGGAACCCTTGGCCTCTGTCTAGGCCAAAAGGAGATTAATATACATTTATGCATATATATTTATGTATATACATAAAGGAAACATCTTCTGTAACCAGAAAAGACAAGCATTTGGGATTGGATAAACTAGAAACCAAGCATTTTTAGGTTAGAAGGCATGTGGCAAATGCCCATAAAAATGTCAGCTACAATTTTGCACATTGCTGACAAACAAAATGACAAACTTTCCCAGTAGTGTAGATTATTATTGCCAGAGAGAAGGGTCAGAATAAGAATCTGCAGATAGTCTGTTAGTCAAGTGTCCAAAATGGCAATCTAAAAGTTTCTATTGCTAAGCTGACGGGAGGGTTTCAGTTAAACAGGCTTCTGCTTACAGCTCCCACTACATCCTCAGTGATAATTCTTAAAGCGTTGCTGGGAAGCCTGTTTATCTTTTTAGAAATCATAAAATAAATACCAGAGAAGGTCTAAAATATTTTACTAAAGCCTCTAATGAACTGTAGGGTCGAGGAAAGTTTTCCAAAATGCTGACGGGACATCATTAAAGGCTGCAATCCCTACCTCTGGTGGGTGCTGCTGCTGCATTAGCAGACATTAGTAGCAGCCTGCATAAGGACAACTTCAGTGCTAAGCAATTCATAAATTGGCCGTACTTGTAAAGATTCGTTGTTTTTGTGTCTAGCAGTGGGAGCCAAATGATTTCCAAGTGATTCACTGACCACCTCATTATTAACAGTGAGTGTGCCAGATACCCGCAGACCTGAAGTAACAGTTAATTCAAAAGCATGAGCGAGGTTTTGTTTCACTCCTGCTTGTTGAAGGTGCCAGAACTTCGCTTCCCACAGAAGCATTGATGAGCTATTGCTATGCTAGAAATTTTTCAGACCAATCTTTCTGCAAGAATGAGCCTGTGAAAGCCGGGAGAATGATACACTGCTGGCTGTTTCCAATCTTTTAATCGATCTCCCCTGTCTAACTAAACAAAGGACCAGTCTCACACAGACAGGTGAGGGCAGCACATGTGAATATCCTGACAAAAAGTAAAATGACTGCAGTGGTATCTTCCTTTGTCAAATGGGTGAGTGGTGTTAAGCAGACAGTAAACCTGCCTCAGCTGTAGCAGCGTTGAACTTAAGGGCTTTGTTAACTGCCTGAAGGGGAAGAAAAAAAAAAGCAGAGTGCATTTGAATGCCTTGGCAACCTCTTTGAGCCTGAAATAGTAAGCTAAAAATAACAAGATTGCTCTTACATATCATAGAGGCCAAAAGCTTAGCGGGAATTGGAAAGGATTAACATTTCATAGAGCTGGAAAGAATATGAAAAGTTGTTGTTTCCTGAAACAAAAGTGAATTGGGACAGCTATAAAGCCACCTGCTCAGGGTATAAGCCAGCCTTTTAGTGATGGAAGGTAGGAGGAGACTTGCCATCAGGAATTAATGTTAGAGAACTCTACATCCCAGGATATATCCCAAAAAGAGATGTGAGGGAGGGCCAAAAAAAGTCACGTTCTTAGAAGATGTGAGAATCCTTTTGATCTAAACTGATTCTTGCACCCTGAAACTGTTTCAAAAGGGATCTGACACCATTGCCACCTGCTAATGCTCTCCTCTACTGCAATCGCCGTTTGGCCCAAGCAAACAATTCATGTTTCAACTTGGTGGCTGAAGAAGAAAACACCTGCTTTCTGATATTCAGTACATTAAAAATTCATTATAGGCTGGGTATGTTATTAGTTAATCTTTTTCCCAAAGTGTGACACGATTGAAATCTATTCTGACTTTCACCAGGCGTGTACCTTGATTAACTCAACTAAATCAACAGAGCAAGTGATCAACATCTTGCCCACGTAGTAACATTCGGTGGCCACTGTTACTGGTGTGCCCAGAACGGTGTTTGCTGTGATGCCCTAGCAGTGTTTTTCTTACTTTGCCTTTTCTTTTTATTGTTGGAAACATTCTTGATATTTAAGGCTCTTGGGGCTCTAATCTTACCTTCCTCTCTCCCTCCTAGTGTCTATCAACTTGTTGTCAAGGAGGAGAAGCTGCAGAAAGCACGGAGAGCTGCAGACATCATTGAATGCTTCTCTGTCCCAGTGAGCTACAAGAACGCTTCCAGTCTTGACTCACCACACTACTTTGCAGCCGAGCTGAAACCCATCAACCTGCCCGTCACACAGCCATTCACAGTGGGTGACAACAAAACCTACAACGGCTACTGGAATGCTCCACTTTCTCCCCTGAAAAGCTACAGCATATACTTCCAGGCTCTTAGCAAGGCAAATGGAGTAAGTGCAGAGAAAATTGAAGTTGAATCTGTACATATGACCACCTCTGTCTATCCTCCACATCTTTCTCCTTCATTCTCCATCAGATGCCAGTTTAATTCCTCCTCATTGTTACCCTCTTACAGAAATTTGATGAGAATTAAACATGCCACTACTTGTCCTTCACTCAAGTCTCTCTCTGATCACTAGATCCAATGAGAAACCTGTTGGGGAGCCAGACAACGTAAAGACACATGTTGGCATGTGATTTACAAAATGAATTGCTTAGAATTTATTTTTTTTTTTCTTGCAGTTGCATTAATGCCAGAGTAGAAGCTATTGTCCCTTTAAAAGATGTAACTGCAATATCCTGATAGTCTCCAATTCACAGTGCTTGTGATTTTGGAGGAGACCTTATGAGATGAGAAATATGCAAAAGCTATGAAGTTGAATTACCTTGTAGCTTGCATTTGGTCACATCATAACGTAGCACTTACGGTTCGGATTTTCAGCTTGAGCAAAATGTAAGTTGTACTGCAGGGGGGACTATGTGCATGTCTGTCTTATTCCTTTGGAATACCCTGGACTACATTTTTACGTGTACTTACTCTGTGATACTAAGTTTAAAATGGAGACTGCACAGGAAACATAGTCTGCCCTATTCTCAGACTCGAGTGACATACATGTAATGCCCCAACAGATCCCGTCATAGGAAAAGGGAAGGCCTCTTTTCCCTCTAACATTCTTCTGTTCCAGCCTAGAATAGTTTGTGACCTTCTCTTTTAACTCTTCTGTTTCGGGTCTGTTCAGCTGACAGTGTACAGGCCAGATCCAGTCTAAGCAGTCATTCACCCTCTTCCCCTTTGACTCCCCTAATTGTTTTTCTTTATCGCATAACATGATATAATTTGACACTCTAGCCTCATGAAGGGTCTTAGAACATTAACATGGCATCAAGAAGTTGGGTAGCCGAGAGTGTTAGTAGCACATTTGCCAGTGCTTTCATGAATCTAACTTTAACATAGATAAATTCTCTAAGACATCACCTCTGAAAGAGCAAAATTAGAAAAATCAATCAAAGGTGAATGGTGTAGGCTTTGGTCTCCACTTGGGATAGTGTGTTTTATACCCAAAAAGCAGCCGTAAATCACAGAGGACCGTACATTGTTTAACAGGCTAGCAATGCCAATGAATGTTCACAACATATCTTGGTGTTTTACTACCTTCATTTATCACCATTCTCCTGCAGAGTTTCTGCTGTGTGGCTGACAAGCACAAATCTCTTCAATACCATGCTGTTTTTCACCTTGGTTTCCTTTCTAGTCGATACAGTTTCCTTCCAGCACTACTCAATTAATTCAATTTTGGATTTGCCTTTATAAAGGAAATTGTGAAATATATGTATATGTCTCTCCGTGTCTAGTTAGTTCCCCCTTGTGTGATAGTTAATTGCTAGTGAATGGATCCCCAGGGAAGAAAAGACTTTATTTGCTTAAGTACAATATAATATGCTGTAAATGAATGGAAATATGAATGGAAATGGAGGGTTCCCTTGGCATTCTGGATGAAGGCAGCACTAATGTGTGGTTCCTGCTTTTTCTGGATCTCTGGCTGGCAGGTTGCATCACTCTCTCTACATACAAGGTGATAAGGACTCAAAAAAGGATGACTTGCGTGGGCTGTTCTAATAGGAACACAAGACTGTAAAGGACTTTTTAAGCATAAGTTAATCAAAAGAGTCTGTATGCAACAATACACAGTTTATGACAGCATGAATCATAGAATCCTTTAGGTTGGAAAAGACCTTCAAGATCATCAAGTCCAACCGTAAACCCAACGCTGCCAAGTCCACCGAGAAGTATCCTGCCAGACAAAACAAATTCCTATTTGAGCAAGCAATTGCCTCTTGTGTTAATAATTAATATTGGTACAGTATATGCTTATATATCCTCAAAGCGCAGCGCTATGGGAAAAAATACAGATGAAATGTCCAAGAGTTGGAATATGGATCTTCAAGGGAGTAGCTGTGATACTTTTTGTTTCTGGATAAAATCCTTAAGCCCCACATTTCAAATATTAGGGTCTGATTTTCATCCAATCTTTTGCAACTGTAAATAATAAGTTTTGCTCCATTCACAGAATTGTTTACAGGTATAATTTGTATTTAAGAGTTCTGGGTTTTCACTTATGTCTATAACCTGAGCAGCTTTGACTGTTCTTCATAAAGCCTACTAATAATTATGGCTGCAGTGAGGCACTTTTGATAATGCACATCTGCAAAAAATCTGAAACAGTAACAATTTAGCACAATTAAAATATAGCCTTGTGTTCCCTTGCACATGAAAAACTTAAAAGAACATTGCCACTCACTTTTTAATTAGGATATTCTGTAGTTTCATTAATCACTGACAGTTGTGGAATGATGAAGCTTCTTTCCACACCTGGAACCTGCAATGAGAAACCTTTGTGCAGTGAACCAGAACATCTTCCTTTGGAAATGTAGGACTCCGGGGAGAGCTTAATTTGAAGAAACATACTGTATTTGGTCAAAAAGCTTGATTAGGAGGAGGTAGAAGTGTTATAGGAGTTCTGCATTGTTTCAGCTCCTCTGTACGTGGAGGGTTGTGCTCATTTGGTGTTCTCATCTGCTCTGCAACCATTAGCTGTGATTGTTGCAGTGAAAGGAACATAATTAACAGCTGGATGCAAAACAAGTGTGGCAAATTGCTGCAAAATCAGGTCACAAGCTTTTCTGCCTTCTCTTGTGCAATGTTGTACTTGTTTGAGAGTTTGAATGAGATGGCTGTCGCTGGCTGAATTCTTTTTTGTGGACAGTTGCATGAAGTTTGGTCAACATGGTGTTGCTTCCAGACTGGGGTCTAAGTAGAACATGTGTGAAACAGAATGGTTTTCAGCTTTGTTATACAAAACGCTTCCAAATTGTGTGAATTTCCCTCCTAGGGACTGTTGAAAGCCAGATGCTGAACTGAAATGTGTCAGAGTTTGAAGTAAGAGGGGAAAAAAGAGAGAAAGGAAACAGAAGCTCCGGGCTTTGTAACTGTGGGGATGAGAAGCACCATTAGTTACTGTTTAATTGTTAGACGGAGTTAGCACAAGAAGTGACACAGAAGAAGAATGGACAACTGGCTTCGCTCTCCTCTGGCAGGATCTCCACACACGCTGTCGCAGCCATCCAGGTAGTTAACTGATGTTTGCTGGTTGGCCTGGTGCCACCTGCTTCAGATGGCTGCCTGACAGAGCATGAAGTTTTCCTTGCCTGAAAAACCTCCCTGAACTCACCCCTTTAAAACACCAGCCCTTTCAGTGTTTATGCCTCTGAAAGGTGAGGCCAGGGTGGCAACACTGTGTTACTCCTTATCCTCTCTTATCCTTATACTGACTAAATAATCAAAGTTAAATGTTGCAGGTTTTATCGTCCCCAAGTTCTTTATCTGGGTCATTGTAGGTGACAGTCTCTGGTTAGTGATCCAGCCACACAGTCAAACAGGGAGAATTCTTTGGCTGCTGTGTGAAACCTGCCTGAATTTTTGAGATGCTCAGAAACCAGAGCTACCTAAAAATCCTTCCTGCGGTTGCATTTTACCTCATTGAGTTGAAATGAAATCAGTAACAGCACAGTTGCAATCAATAACTCTTGGCCATTTTTCCTCTAAATGGGAGATGAGGCAGGAGCCTTTGTAACACAGCTGGAGATGATGTGGGGGATGCTGCCAGCTGCTCCTGCAGCCTGGTGGTCCAACAGGTGAATGATGTCTTCAAGCCAGAATTGTGAAAAGTAGCACCACAGGAATCAATGAGAATATTATTTTTGAGGGAATAATAGACTCTATAGAGATTCTTACTGATTTTTTTTCCTCTCTAATGACTTGTACTACATGCACAATCGGGCAGTTCATTATTATCAGGGGACTTCAGGCTGGATTTCTGGATGCTGACAGGTCTACTCGCAATACACAACATTCTTCTTCTGGAACATTTTGGAGGTATGGATAGAGCTGCCAGCAGAGAGGTGGCGTTCATCCCTGTGGAGATGGTCCACAAAAAAACCCAGTGAGGTACTTCAGTTCAGCGTGAGCCCTGTTCTGAAAAATGAAGTGGCACCAAGGTCACTTGCATTGCTTCTGTGAACTATTAAACATCTTTGAGGAGCTCTGTGTTCAGTAGGATTTCGGGTGTACGGTTTTGTTCATGTATGTTTACTGCTGCTTAATCTCATGGTGAAGCTGCTGGGCAGAAATAAAGCAGCTGTGGAAGCACTTCACTCTTTGTAAGCCCCTGTTTGCACATCTGGTTGGCCATCTTGGGCCACAGTATCTGGACCTGAGTGTTTTCTTGATAGTTCTACCAACAGCGTAAATAAAATCCTCCAGCTTACCTCGCGTTTGGGAGGTATGGGTATTCAATGATTAACTCTGTATCATTGAAATAACTTTCTATTCTAAATAATAAAAGCCCTAACCACTTTGTTAAACCTCCCTTCTCCAAATGAGACAGATACTAAAAATAGCTGATACTTGGAAAGGCAGTACTAGGTTTAGCTTAGTCTCTCGGAGAACTAGCAGTTTCCTTAAGCTGGCGATAGAAATTATAGGGGAGTCCATTGACCCTGCACAGACATAGGCACATGATTCATTTTAAAGGCAGCAAACCGTTGCCTTCAGTGGGATAAAAAAGAAACACATGATCTATAGCTCCCCTGAACTTGGGCAAAATTTGTTGAGGACAAAGAAAATAATTCCTTAGGATGTTCAGTGGACAGAACCACGGTTTCTATCCTGTGGGAAGCAGGTTGCCGACAAGCATGCTCAGTGTATAGCTCTGGGACACAGGGAACTCAAGTTGAAACTGAGGTCAAGTGGGAGATTGGTAATTACTTGTCTGTGCACCAGCGAAAGTTAAAATTGCCTGTCCCCATCCCCAGTTTGAGCTGCCTGATGAAACTGTGCCTGTTGCAGGGCAGCCCCGAACAGTACGTCTGGGGACAGCGGGTCTCACTGGTGCTGGTAGGTGGTTTTTCCGACAAGGCGTGCACTGTTTACCTAATGCAAAGTCATAATAATAGTAAAGGAAAGAAAAAATTGTGGGTGTGAAAACAGATGGATGAAAAAGCTCTGCTGCTTTTATTGTTGTTCATAGTCTGTAAACAGCAAGCTGTCATATCAAAAGAAAAGGAAAAAAAAATCATTTGCCCTTTTAGGTTGTGAAGATGCAGTTGTCACGTAAACATATGTCCTGCTGCCCTCATAGCCCTTTTCTGCAGAAAATTGTTCCCATCCAAACACTAAAGAGAGAGAGGCAGAACTTGTCTTGTTATCATCCAGTGTACTTCAGTGAAATGTGCGTTCAGGAACCTAAATAATTAGTAGACAGCATCAGCTCCCTTTCTTTGAAAAAGGAAGAAACAAACTACATTAAAAGAATGTTTGGAAAAAACCCTGAAAATTCAGAGGGATGCTAAAGCAGGCTCATGGTGTGTAGTTTCAAGTCTGTGTGCGTGAGCTGTATTGGCTGAGAGGGCTTACCCAGCTCCTCAGCACAGTTTGTGTCCTCTTCAGGGCGTCTCCAGCTCGTTCCAGCTGTAGGGCCGGGTCTGCCCTTCAGGAACAGTCTGCCAGCACTCCAAAACACAGCCCTCATATAGTCTATGTTCATGGTGTATGGACTTAAAAATTTAGCCAAGGTTCAGCCTTGAGGGAGGGTACACCGTAATCATGTTTTATTCATAGAAAACAAACTTAGGTAAATATGTTCTAGTAAACGTGTCGATGGGCTTAAAGTGCAGTAAGCTTTCTGGATACGAAGCATGTTGGAAAATGAAGGTTGGATCAAGAGCTGCAGGACGTATTCATGCAGTGTTTTCCTGTTCCAGGATCTTGGTTAAAATATGCCTACCTTGTTCTATTACTGTTTGGATATAAAATGTCTGTCGTAACCTGGCAGAGTTATAGAGCCGAAGTAGTAGCGCTACTGGGATCTTAAATTGAATTATTCCTGTGGCTTCAGCCATAATATGAAACAGATATCTGATGCTGATTATGTAGGATCTTGGGTCATCATTAAGATTGTTCTAGACGTAAGGCCTTGTGAAGCTTCTGTGATACCATAAAATGGGAATTAGGTATCACAGCATTTGAAAGAACATTCAGAAACAACACGGAGACTGAAATTTTGGGAAATTATTTTTGGTTTTTTACAACTTTTTTATTATCTCTTCATTTCATTATTTTTCTTATAATTGCTTTAAGCCATCTGGACAGGTAATTGAGAATTACCTACGTTGTTTATTCCTGCTTTACTATTGACTAAACAGAAGCATCTTACTTTACTGTGGGCAGGAAAGCACCTTGTCTGAATCAAAAGTAGTATTTTTCAGAAAACAAATGTGATTGTGGGAAAATGGTTTTACTGGTTTTTGGAAAAAAACTGTGTATTTATTTATTCTGTTTCTTGGTAGAAAAGTTCATACAAACTCACAATTCTCAGCATCAATCAAAGAAAAACAGAGTAAATTTAAAGATCTCATGTTTATGAGACACCAAAGAGATGAGCAGTGGGTTGATCAATGAGGTGATCAATGGAAATCGATGGAATAATCAGCCCTAATCAGGAATATGGACTAAGTTCAAGTCTAAACTTAAGCATCCCTAGTAGCTGGATGTCTGGTGTCTGTGCAGGTTTTTTTTATGTTTTCCTTCTCAGAAGATGCAATTTGAAATGAAGTTCTGAAGTCCAGATGTCTTGTTTCTCCAGTGATTGATTGCCCTTGCTTTTGGCAGTGCCAGATCATGGTCTTCTAATAACTATGACTGTCTGTGCTAAATGCAACAATTAGTAGATGTAGATGCAAAGAGAACACACTGCATCCTGTCTTCTCAAATTACCCTGTGGAAGGGTAATGTGCAGGAATATGCACATGCTCAAATGAGATCAGTTACTGCATCATTAACAAGATTTCAGTTTTTGTTTTCTCACCTCTTCTTTTCTCCACATTGACTAATTTCTCCAGCTTTTTGTTGCACTTTGAAGCTAGCAGAAAGCAATAAATACACAAGAAAATTCCACAACGAAATGTGAGCAAGTATCCACCTACTTTTAGACTGCAAAAATGCTATCTTGATATTTTTTATTTACTTTATTTTTTCATCGCTGATTTTCCAGGTCACCTTGTCTTAGATTGTAAACTACATCAGAATCTGTCTGTTCCCAGCATTATGTGCTGAGGCTGCGCTCTGAAAATAAAGCTATGTTTTTTCTGCTTCATATATCACCACTGGTAATAAAGATTTTGGATTTCCAGAATAGCTGGCAATTCGAGCTGATTATACACGAGGCAGAGAGGGAGCTCTGTTGTACAGCTATGTTGACTTTGCAGTGCCGATGGTTGTACAGGTTGTGTAGAGGAGTTGGTTTTTGAGGGAGAGAGGTGTCAGTGCACCAAAGAGAGATGCCTCTGGTTTACTGGGATAAACAGTGCTTCAGTCCCACTCTGGGGGCTGTATGGCTGGGAAAGGATGTCCTTAATAGACATGATTTGTCCTCGGTGATCCAGGAGGTCCTTAAGAGAGTCTGAAGGCAAGATCAACAAAGGAATGGTTTGTCCTGAATATTTAGTTGTTTTTAGACTACACACAGGGTTACTTACATCCAGCCAGCGTGGCTGACTTGTATCTTGAGGAATGCATAGAAAGGGATCAGAGGGAATTGCTCTTGCGTTTCCCAGTGTGGATTCTGCAGTTGTCCCCTTCCTACGTGCAACGTGAGGAGAAAGGCACGATGGGACCGTGTGTTTCTGCTCAGGCCAAGGAGTGTCTGTCACAGATAGAACAGATTTTCTCCAAGAGCAAATTCAGACTTTCACAGCGTTCATCTTATTGCTTGAGGATGGAATGAGGTGCTCAGCAGTGCATTTGCTAGGCTGGTGTTTCCAGGGCACAGACAGCATCCATATTAATGTAGCATTGTTACACTCAGCAATTTATGCAGTATTCGTTACTCCTGAGACACGTACAAGAGCGTGTAAAGACATGAAGTGCTAAGAAAACCCTGCAGCAGATTACTGCCTGACAAAGTCAGCTTTTTAACCAAAGCAACGCGTGAAGGTTTGGACCGCAATCGTGCATCGGACAGAAGCAATCCATGCCAATAAGGGCTGTGGAGTGAGGAGCTGGGGATACCAGGAAGGATGTGTTTTCAGCAGAAGTGGCCTGAGAAGGCTGCCGAGTTTGAGCTTTTAGTTAAACCAAATACAACACTGCTGTTCCGATCCAAACTCCTGTTTACGCAGATCTGCGGGCTCCGAGGTGGATTGAACAAAACGTTGGGTTTTATCCCAGCTCTGCAATGAAAAACTGCAGTGCTGTGGGTTGTGTTTGAATAGCTCATTTGGCAGAGCTAGCCATACAGCATGCTGTTTTGCTTCACATACATATCAGAGAGCTGAAATATTCAAATGACTACTTCGGTGTCTGTTTGCCATGTGTTTAAATAAATACCCAATTTGCAAAATTTGCAGTAATGGTGCATGAAAATTAGATGTACAGTTGCATGTACTTTTGACCCAAGGCTTGTCTACCTATTACAGATCAGGTCATTTAACTGGTAAATTCTATTAGTTAATCAGGCAGTTACATGGGACCCATCATTCACACATCGAGTGTGGAAAAACATGTTGTCACTCTTAACTTCTCAACAGTTAGTGAAGCAGCTGTGTGCAAGTCCATTAGTATGGAGTGTTTTATGCAACTAAAACTGTTGGTGGTATTTTCAAAGAGGAAGTGTAAGAAAAACGCTTATTTGTTTTAGTGCCTTTTTAAAGGAATGTAGGTTTATTGTAGATGGGCAAATTACACACCTTGATGTTTTCTTTTTTTTTTTTTTATTTTTCAGGAAACAAAAATCAACTGTGTCCGGCTGGCAACAAAAGGTATGTGAGTCTCCTTTTCCTGCAAAGCACAATGCCAGTAATGTAAAAGCTGCAGTGGTGACACAACTTGATTACAGTTACTATTCAAAGAACAAGCCTCCTTCTTTTCTTTTTTTTTTTTCTTTACAAGGAAGATTACAAAGGCAGAACAATAATTTCCAGAACCACTTTGCTATATGTGTGGACTGTTTTTTCTTTAAGACAGGGTATCTGTCTCTCCTTTCCCTTATTCTGTCGACAGCTTTCCTGTCCTGAGGACTGTTCTTGCTATTGGCAGAATGTCACTGAAAAACCTTCCTATTAACTTTGTTCTCTCCGCAATTGTATAAAGTAGATAAGTAAGAGGAGATCTCGCATAAGCCTAACCTTGAACACAGCGGGGCACAATTCTTATATCACACCATTTTCATGGTATAATTCAACAAGCAGAGTAGAGTACATTCCTTATTTTCATTGCAATTAGTTCAGAATAGACCAAACTGGTAAGTCAAATAGACCAGACTGAGCAAATCTGAGACAAATACTATTAAGCTGCAATGCTCCGATCCCCAGGATGCTTCACAAGGTGTAGCTCTTGAGGGGCCAATGATGACAATGTCCGGGTTCCTTCGTGGAGTTTAGAGTTGCTTTAAAGTCTTTTAAGGACTTCAAAATCACCCCAGGGGCTACTTTGCCAGCAAAGGTGTCAGAAACCAATTTACTTGTAACACAAACAGAGGAGTAGCTGTAAAGAGACTTCCTCAACACATGTCGTAGTCTGAAAATGAGCTGTAAGGAAATGATAAGGTAATTGCCACGGGCTGTACTACAGGTAGCTCTCTCTTTCCAAAACTCAGGGTTGCATCTTGTGCTCTCGCTGCTTTGCTGTAATGTGAAATAACTGCATTACTGCCTGTGGAGTCTTTCCAGAGTTGAACAGAAATTGGCAGGAACCTATGACCTTTTTTTCTTTGAGGCACCATCTCTTTTTTTGCATTCTTTTCACTCCTTTCTGTCTTGTGGCAGTAACAGAAGTTAATTACTTCTAGGTACTTTATCCTGATCACTTCTGCATCTGCACTTACCGAGGAGTTGGGAGGGATCAATAGAAGCCCCAGCTAACAGTTGCTGGGTAGCAGAAGAGGCCTTTTTCCACCTTTATATGGAGACATCCCCCAGTCTGTTACAGAAAGCCATGCACTGGGATGGCAGGTGCTGCATGAAGTTCCCACCCGTGCAGCTGTTTTCACTGCTGACACCCAAACTGGTGGGGCTGTAAGCAGTTGTGTCACCACTGAAAGCCAAGGAGGATGAGCCGTTTCTCCCCTTTCCCCCTTTCATCTGTGGCTCTGGTGCTCCCCATATCCTCTTGTTGCTTTCCTTTTTAAAGGTTCCTTGTAAAATCTTCATTTAATTCATTACTATGGGCTACAAACATTCTATGTGTCTCGGTCTCCCCTCCTTCCCCCTCAGTTTTTCCAGCTGGTAGTGGCGTGACCATTTTGGATACCTTATATTGGCTTTCTGGTGGGAGAAAGAGAAAGAGCAGGACTGGGTAAGATGAGTCTGGGTGAAATGAGTCTCCCCAGGGTTTTTCCAGAGCATGAATAGAGGTCTCTTCATGAGATCAGAGAAACTGGATTAATTCATTTTTGGAAACTGTAGTTTCTTCTGTTTCAGTCGTTCCTTTTTCTAGAGTTGGTGGAAGAATGTTGTCATGCTAGCAGAAAAGATATTTGCTCTGTGACTATTCAAAGAAAAACAAAAACTCTACATAGCTTGAAAAGTCCTATTCTTGCATGACCTTTTGATTTGCACTGTCTGATCTGGGTACTTCAAAAAAGTGTCACATAAGTGTTTGACCTTGAGTTGACTTCTGCAAACTGATGTAATTTTCATTAACCTGTTAGGTCACCAGGAGGAGTCAATAAGCTACCCTCCTCCTGTCGTTTGTGAATGCCATCTCTTTTTAAAAAAGGATCTCTTCCTAATATTAATTTGATAAAAGATATAAAAGAGATGGTAGAGCCTGAGGTTGCCTAGAGCCAGTTTTTTGGTGATCTTATTCTTTAGGATTTTTCTTGATTGACGTGAATGGAAAAGGACAAGAAGTGATGGTAGTTCTAGTGTTTATTCTCACTGCCTCAATGAATATCACTTTTGATTTGTAGGCAGATGTCTTATTTCTATACATGGAGTGTGGAAATCTCTGTGGAAATTCTTTTTTTTTTTTTTCTTCTTTTTTTTTCCTTCTTTTTTTTTTTCCTTGTCCTTGCTCTGTGAATTGCAATATTGTATTTCTCAGTGCCTCACCATTAGCAAGGACAGTGGAATATCCACAGCTGTGGCTAATTTTATGCAGTTTTAGCTCTTCAAAGGTACAGTATTGCCTGCAGCTCACAAGAAAGGTAGCATCACAGGCGAATTTGTAGTCTTGATAACGTAACAGTATCTTCCATTGCTGGCACCTGTGAAGTATAAGCAGCTGAGCAATAGCTGAACAATGTGGTTGTGTGGTTTGGAGCTTTCCCATAGTTTCAGATTTCCATATGTCATGAGGCTGAATTCCCACCATACATTCATTCCATATGAATAGAAGGACTCAGACGCTCCACATCCCAGCCCCTGAAGAGGGGTGTCGTATCTGCCCTCTCTCTGCTGTGCGGCAATGGACAGAGGCGCTCCCGAAACTATAATTACATTGTGACCTGATCAAAGGCTGATAGCTGGGATGTTCTAGCTGACTACTCTGTCTGTGCTGTCTTCTATCTACTCGTTATATTGATTATCTTTAATGGTACTGCCCTGTATTCGCCTTTATTTGCATCATTGTCTTTCTGAGGAGAGAATGAGCGAACCTGTAGCCTGCCTTGAACGAAATCATCAGAGCTGCTAGCAAAGATACCGCTGTGGTGTCTTTGGTAAGAGTCAGAAAAAAACCCAAAACCTTTTTTGGAGTGGAGGCTAATCTCAGCATTGACAGCTTAAAAGCTCCGCTTTGAGTTGGTACCAGAGAAAAAGCGTATTTTATTTTGACGCAAGAAAATAAATACATACTGCTGGTGCCAGACTAAATGTTCATTTTGGGCTATAGGCCTAATTTTTCCATTCCTAGACATTTGACACTGCAGTAGCTCCATTAATGTTAGTGAAATGAGTTCTGATTTACACCAGTGACAGGAAGATTAGGATCAAGACATGTTTAAGCAAGGCAAGTATTCTCTTGAAGTAGTGGATTAACAAGGGCAGTAAACGTGAGTGTGGGAGTAATTAGGCAATAAAATGTGCTAGGCAGTGTGTTACTGGGGGTTTATAACACATCTTGGGTGTTGCTGCAAGGCACCTGTTCAGAAGCTGAGTAGCTTTAATTACTTGAGAGACACATGAGGCTGTTCCACTGTCGCTACTTCAGCAGGCTGGGAGGTAATTTGCTTTGTATGTCCCATTGCCTCAAAACCAAGAAAATGAAAGTAGACAACTCTTTAAAAAGTGTTTTAGTCCATTAAAGAGAGTTTTGGAGATTTCCCAGATTTCTATCCTCTCCTTTTAGCAAGAAATAGACTGTTCAGATTGACCCCTTTTCAGTTCAGTTCAGCTCCACGCAGGAGCTGCTTCCCATCTCTCCCGGCGGTGCACTCTTCTGCATGGTTTTCTGCATGCTGCTCCTGTTTAGATGAACTTGATTCTTGTGGTCACAAGAAAGATCTCTCAAATCTTTGTGTATTGGCTTATTTAATGTCGGGGGCGGGGGTCAGCATTCAGAGCACTAGGTCATGACACCAGTAGTGCATCCTCCAAAGCAGAGCTAGTAGATACCCAAGTGGGCAAGCACATCTGTTGAGCTCATTTCCTTCCGTCCAGTGCCTCAGTATAAGACTTGGCTGATGCCGGTGGAAAGGGCCAGTGGCAGGGACTCATCGTCAGCCTTTGCAGTGGTGACATTTGACGATCCATCAGAAAGCTCTCTGCGTTTGTCCAGTCTGTGTAGCCATTTCACATTTTACCAGCATGTTTTAAATCCACAAGCATTATTAACCTTTTGTATCTACGTGTGTATTTATTTTCAGGTTCATTGGTCTCAGATTTCTTACCACTTCCAGCCATAAACATCTCTCCTCACATGGGCTACTTCTCTTTTTTAAATTACTGGAGTAATGTTGTCTTTAACAGCATTAGTCACTTGGATGCATATCATTAGCATAAAACACTTTAAAAATAAATTTCTCATTAAGCCCCGATTTACCAGCTCTCTGCCATACAATTTTCATTCAACCAGTTTATTTATTAGTTTTTTCATTTGGTTTCCTTGATAGCATTTGTTTTAATATGTCCCATTCTTTCTGAATTAACTGACTTGTTCTCCCTGTCTTAAAGCAACATATTTATATTGACACTTTATTACAGAAAATTGCAACCTCTTACCAAGAGAGAGCGATTACCTCTTGTATTCTTAGAGTGCATTAAATTAATTTCACAGTGTAATTGAAACCAAGGCAGAGGGCTCATTAATGGTTCCTTATGTCCCGATACTCATTTCTTCTTTCTTTAAAATGTGAGTTCTTGCAAATGAAAGAATGGAACTTTAATAATCATTATGAGGTACATTTTTATTTTTTTCCTTTTTTTTCTTGTGCATGCTGCCTGGGAACGATTTTGCTTGTTCTTAGCAGTAATAGGTAGGCAACAGGTGACCACGCGAAACCCGCCCAGCCTCTTGAGCACAGGTGATTATCAGTTCAGGAAAAGGAAAACTGTTCAAACTTCCAGAAGTCTGAGCAGCTTCATGACTTCTCGTTTCGTATTTGGTTTGCATGGGAAAATACTTTTACAATTATTTTAACTACAGTATAAAGGGGGCTCTCCTTTACATGGCGCTCCTTGTGCACTGGAGTGAATATACGCCTGTGCAGAGGGTCATCTGGAGGTCCAAACACCACTTAAACCTTTGTAGGAGCACTTGAGCATGACTGAAGAGCCCCATGGATCCCTTGCTGGCCCTCTGCAGAGGCTGAATATCTCCCTGAGCATGCATGGAGATGACCTTGCATTTTTCAATTAAAGCAGCTACGGCATTTTCTGGGGCTGATTATTAAACTTACTCTTAGACAGCTGGGTCCTGCTGTTGAAGAAATGATGACAGGAAAATGAAAAGTAGATTCTGTCAGTCCTCTGTATAGAAACTTCTGCTGGAATTAGAGACATTGCAGAATCGAGCCTCAGTAGCACTGTGTAAAGTCATTCACAGACCACTAGTGGGGAGGTTCAGAACTTCTCAAGGGTTTTGCAGTTTCCATCAGAATGAACTTTTGAAGGTCTGTGTGTCATAAACTTGCCTTGTAGTGTATAACACTGGGACCAGTTCCATCATTTTACTCCAGAAAATTTAAACATAGAGAGGAAATCCCGTCAGCTTGTGGAAATGGTTCCTGCTTTAGCCTGATGTGCATAGAACGACTTATTGGGATGTGGCAGAGTTATGTGTGATTAATACGAAGGGGAGGGGAAAGGAGGGTTGGTTTCTCAGTTTTGGGATGGATTAAATTTTTGTAGGAATGTTCCTCTCCCAGTGCTACGTGGTTATATTCCTATCTAGCTATGAGTTCCTCACCCAAGAATTATTTTAAGTGCACATCAGGGCAGCTGTAATGATACAGGGGCAAAAAGGTACCGGGATTACTGTGATGTTCAGATGCCTTTAAGATTGAGAGAAATGGTCCCACTTTTTTGTAGTGCATCAGCACTGAAAAAGGGAACTTCCTGGGAGATGAGTGCTTAACAACCTTGAGACCTCAGAAATGAACCTGGGTCTGAAAGGTGACCAGTGAAATCATGGGGGGGAGGCTGCAAAAAAACAATGGAAAATGAGGAGGAAAAAAATTCCTACTGTTCACACACAGTTTTGCTGCATATGAAAACTGTTTGTTTAATAGATCTTGCTCCCTCAAATTCGTTTAAGAGGGCTCTGTTGTTTTCTGAAATATATTCTGGTTTTGTAGACAGATAAAGTATTTTTTAAACAGATCTAATCCCACTTCAAATCTGTTTGTTATTGCATTTTGTCTTCTGATACACTGGAATGTTATTCCTTTGACAGGTTTATTCTGTTTTGTGCTATTTATTTCCGAGGGTTTTATCACACTTCTTAAGTTAAATGCATGAAAATGTGGGGTTTTTTTCTTTTCCCCTGAACAAATCTCTGCCTTCTAAAAGTTATTTTTTAGCACAAGTTTGTGTATCACCATAATTAATTGTTAATAACAGACACACTTACGTTGCTTTTACTGAAAAATATTCCCTGCTGAGAAGACAACTCAAACTTCCTGGCATGTGGAGGCCCACTTAACCCAGTGAGCATCTTTATTTTCACCAAATTTGGTATCAAGACTTACTTTGAGGGATTTAAAATGTTGGCTTTAGGGGCTTCCTTAACCCAGGGAGCTAATGAGCCAACTTTGAATTAGCGAAGAGCCTGGTGCAAAACTGGGTGAGGCCACAAATGAACTGAGTTTGATAACCTCAGCCCAGTTTCTAGAGGACGTCGTCTACTCTAGAGCCCTGCTGCACTGACAGACCCTAATCTTGGGCTCCCCAGTTAAAATAAGCAGTGGGAGTGGAGAGGCTGGGAGAGGCACAGTGTTTAAGGTAAAATTTGGGATAGATTAGCAACAGTAGAGTGAAAATATCACCTCTGTAATTCAAAGCATCCACTGCTGGGATACACTGCATCGCTTCAGAAAAGAAGGGTCTTTAGAAAAAGCAGAATAAAATTGATCATCGCTGTGTGAGCCAAGTCCTCCTGGAATCAAAGCAGGCATGGATTTACCTGGAGTGCTATGGAGGCTGCTGTCCCCTTACAACACCCGCCTGGTGTGAAAGGATGCTGTTGGCCACGTGTTGTGGCTGTGGCTGGTCAGTTGTGCCATCACCTTTGTTTGCAGATGAACCAGTAGCCAGGCAAAGGAGGGGGGAAATAAAAAAAGGCAGCAGTTGGACATTAAAGCCAGAAGTGAAGGTCCAATCAGAAAGGATTTGTTTTCATAGAATCATAGAATCATTAAGGTTGGAAAAGACCTCTAAGATCATCGAGTCCAACCGTCGACCCAACACCACCATGCCCACTAAACCATGTCCCTAAGTGCCTCATCTACTCGTCTTTTAAATACCTCCAGGGATGGGGACTCAACCACTTCCCTGGGCAGACTGTTCCAATGTTT
>NW_008795910.1:1233664-1264363 GCF_000699145.1 Aptenodytes forsteri
ATGGAGAGCGGCTTGGCGAGCACCTCCGCCAGCTCCCTCAGCACTCTCGGGTGGATCCCATCCGGCCCCATAGACTTGTGAGTGTCCAGGTGGCGTAGCGGGTCATTGACTGCTTCCTCTTGGATTATGGGGTTTTATCCTGCTCACCGTCCCTGTCTTCCAGCCCAGGGGGCTGAATACCCTGCGGATAACTGGTCTGCCTGTTAAAGACTGAAGCAAAGGCGGCATTGAGTACCTCAGCCTTTTCCTCATCCTCGGTGACAATGTTCCCCCCTGCATCCAATAAAGGATGGAGATTCTCCTTGGCTCTCTTTTTGTCATTAATATATTTGTAAAAACATTTTTTGTTGTCTCTAATGACAGCGGCCAGATTGCGTTCTAGCTGGGCTTCCGCCTTTCTCATTTCTTCTCTGCACGACCTAACGAGATCCCTGTACTCTTCTTGAGTTGCTTGCCCCTTCTTCCACAAGTGATAAACTCTCCTTTTTTTCCTGAGTCCCAGCAAGAGCTCCCCGTTCAGCCAGGCTGGTCATAAGTTTTGGTTTATTTAGTTTTAACGCAAGGAGCAATGCATGATGACTCGCTTGTGAAATTCAGAGTAGGGTTTTTTTTCCCCTCTTCTGCTTGAAGGTTTGCAGGAGGAACTGTCTGAATGTCTCCTGAAGCCTTCTGCACAGGGGCTGAGAGATTGGGCAGAGGAGGGGGCAGCCATAGGTGGAGAAGCAGGAGGAGGGCTATTACATTTTGGAGAACAGCAGTGTTGCATGTTCCTAACCTTCATACGCTTACACCAACTTATTTGGGTAGTCAGTATTTCTTCGTCATTTCCTGATATCTGGAGATGCTTTCTAATGTGTATCAGGCGCTGGTCAGGTACTGTGGATCACTTAAGTTTTTCATAAGCAGATTATCATTGTCAGTGTCCTTAGATACCATTTCCAAAGGCATGAGAAACCCAAGGCTATTACAAAGACTTTATGCCTCTGTTCCCTTAAATAGATTTTTCAGTGAGCCAATGTTCAGAAACAGGGTTGTTGTTATTAATGCATTAGCTTCTCAGTTTCCTCCAGGAACTGGACATTTAAAAAACTATATGGTAGCTTTAGGATATGTGACAATGTCACAAGAGAGGTAGGTGTGAAAGAGACTGTTTCGTAATACTGTAAAGGAAAAGAAAAATCTTCATTCAAGACATGCCTGAAAGCACAGAAAATTTCCCAGTATTTTATGCAGCACACGTAGAGCGTGTATATGCAGACTCCCTAATGCATTGGCCATATGACTCCCTTTTTACTGTAAAGCGGTGAGTATCCTCCTTTGCATGCTGCTCAGTCAGCTTGAGGGTGAAGTCTTACCGGGCGCGGTTTTTGTAGGCCACCGTGGTACTTAAAGCACCTTTGACCAGCCAGGCTTGAAAGGTGACCTTATTTCAGTATTCATTTTATACCTACCTCTGGACTTTGCTCACTGGTTTTGTAATTTCTGCAGCTGGGGTAGCTGTGGATTTTTAATGATAACCATGATGAGAGCAGAGTAACTGCTTAGAGGGGACTGGCTGGTGCGAAGGTTGATTAGTTTTTGTTCGTAGGGTGCGACGAGTCTATTATACATCCATAGCATTGTCATGCACTGTGAAGTTTTTGCCTGTATCAGTCAAAAGATTGATCTCCCTGTGTCTGTTTAAGACCATATAAAAATTAAGTCACATCTGTAAATTTGAACTTGTGATAATGGGGATTTTACTTTTTTTCAATTTTTACAATTTCAAGCTAGTTTCTAAATAGCTCTGCGAAAGTGTAGGCATCACAACAGCTGCTCTTTGTCTGAGCTCTTCTCTCAAGTAAACGTAATAACCTTTCTCATTCTGGGGGGCCATATATCTGCCTTTAGCACAAATCAAGTGCTTCTGTTCTGAAGAGAGAGGAAGAAAAACAGGAGGAGAAAAGAAAAGCCTTTGTGGTGGATTTGCCCGGAATCTCCAGAATCAATTATTCTCTTACTACTATTTTTTAATTCTCATTCAGTTTAGTCATGCTAATCTTGATTCCTCGCTGCGTGTTTACTTTCATCCTCCTACAGATTCAACCTGTATGCCTGATAATCCCTCATATAAATTCTGGTCTGTCTTTCTCTCCAGGACTGCTTTGTTTGGCTGCTCTCTCCGCTTAGAATATGGCTGAAAGCTTTTGGCTCTCATCATTCTTTCCATTCCTTTAGCGCTTTTTTAAAGAAATGAGAATGTCTCATTGTAGTCTTAAGCCTGTGCTGTTTGCAGTCTTCAATAACTGGAGGAGGAAAATTGGTGTAGTAACGTTATGTGTAGTGATACTGTTGGTGTTATTCATTTGTTTAATTAATTACAACAAAGAAATAGCCAAAGTGGAATCTGTGTTTCAGATTTGATGAGTTGTTTCACTTCGTTGGCTTATGGTACGCGGAAGCACCGGCATCGTGCATAGCTTTTTTTCGTCCCAGTACTCTGGTATACACTGCTGAAGGTTGCAGGCTACTCTGTCTTCCCCAGCCCATGCATGTGGCCAGCTGACGCAGAGGGCTGTTGCTGGGTAGCGCTGGCTAACAGGTATTCTGGATCAAGATGTAAAACAGTGCCCTTCCACCTGTATCTCAACGTTATCATTCTTAGAGGTACCTGTCTGCCCTTGTGTTTGCGTACTGGAGACTATGTTTCAGAGGTACAGATATAATCAGGATCTGGAAATATAAGGGAAAACATTTCTACATGCAGAGATGCTTTAATCATTTGTAGGCCACTCACATAGAAAGCACCATTTAAAAAAAAAGAAAAAGAAAAGGAAATCATGTTTACAAGTGATTTGAGAATAACTGTCTTTTGAAAATAAGCCTCTAGGTCTATTAGGAAATTTTGCATTCGGCATGCTGCCTGCCCATTATGTGCTACAAAGAAATTACTCTGATTGAGCAGCTCATTTTAACTCATAATGACTTTGAACCCATTATTTTTCATTATTTTTTCTGGGTTAAATAATGCTTTGAAGTAATTTTTCTGATTGTTTTTTGTTCCAAGAGTGACTTTCTGTCTGAAGAAGTTGTATTAGGCGTTACAAAATTGAAACCAAACCTAGTCTTTGCCAGACTGACTTGTTCCCTTTCTGGGTCTTTCCTGTCATCTGGCCGTGGCCGAACCTCCCGTTACCTGTGTTGCTTCTCTCATTTTGTCCCTCCCTCATTTACACTTGCACTGGCTTCTTCTTGCCCCTGGGTATTTGACCCAGCTGTACTTAGAGCCATTTTGTTTGCTTTGTCTTCTCCTGTTGTGTTACCAGAATCTCTCTCCTATGCAGTGACACGGCTACTGATGATTGTGGTACCACTTCCATCGCAGGACTTTGTTCTTTATGCCTTGCCAGTTGGAAATCTCACATAAATACCCGTCTTTTCCTCCTGCCTATGGCTCTTTTGAATTCTTTTTCCTGTCAGTTACATTTTTTTAATGCAATATGGTAATTGCTGCTTTAAATAAAGAACGTTTCAAATTACAGTTTGTGAAATAGGTTTTATGGAAGAAATTTGTATTATCAGTCCTGCTGAGCTACATGAACTCAATAATCATGCTTTCCTGGATGTTCTTCAGTGTGCCACCTCCACAGAGAAGGTCACTTTATATCTGGTGGCTTATTGTTTTCAAATAATATATCTGTGCATAAATTGCTGGGTGAAAGATTGCCACGGTATCTTTCACTTAGCTGCCGTTGCTGTTTCTCCCTCCATCCCACCCCGTCCCTCCCGTCTCCCCTGTCCCCATCTGTGAGATGTTGCGTGCTCTGATGGAATTGCCACAGGGTGTCAGTCCAGAAATGTCAGTCCTCAGCTCTGCTGTTGGGTGCCTGTGATGCCAAAGGCATGTCCTTAATCTTTCTAGATCTATAAAGTAAATGACATAATTTATTACTGACCTTGCATAAGCATTAAGAGGATTTAAAGTACTTACGAATATCACTCTAGGAGTGTGTAGTGCTACATATGAACGCTTGCTGGTAAGTGGATGATTTTTCACTTTCTTAGCATTTTGAGAAGGTTCTTCTCTTTAGTTATGACTGGCAAAAACTTGAGTTCAGTCTTTTGGAATCACTTGCAAACCATCTCCCAGCTCAAAGTAGCTAAACACGTCATCACTTCCTTGTGGACAGAAACACTTCCAGCTGAAGAAATCTTCTGAAAGGTTTAACTCTGGAATACAAATGGCAGCCCACTATACTGAAATTAATTTTGGATTTCAAAATTCTTGTCCTTAAGTTATCAGCCACTGCAGGGCCAGCTTTAACCATGATCTGAAGCAAGGAGGAATTCAAAAGGTTGAAAGCCGCAAGGAGCTGGCACAATATGAAACCATGCTTCCAGTAGTTGCATCTTACTGAACTAGTCTGGGATTTAGGTTTCTATGAATCCACATCAGGATAGCCAGATTAGACCTTGTGTGCCTGTGAGAGCGTTACTAAAAAAAACGCATCGGTGCTTGATGATCCATAAACCTGACTTCTCGTGGGCTGATGAGGCAGGCGGCTCTGGGAAAGAACCCATTTGCCCCTGCTCTGCTCTCTCTGCATCTCTACAGCATCACCAGAACCAGTATCTCCCATGAATGTGCTGCATGTAATGTGTTCTGTCTCACTGCAAGATGCTGGATCTCTGGGAATCTTGGAAGGGGTTGAAAAAGCAAAGTAAATTAGGTTGGTGGGAAAGGACTAAAATCTTGAAATAGCTATGAACGTAAAAGGGAGTGCTGGGTGAATGCCTGTGAAAGTCAGATTCATGCCACTGGTCAAACTTCTGGGAAAGCACATTTTGTACAGTACATAAATGTGTATCTCTGAAAGTAGTAGCCTGGTCTAGCAGATAATGCACAGATAGGGAGTCAAGGGATCTACAGTCTGCTTCTCTGACACTGTCTTCTATCATTTGCCTTCCTTATTAAGAAAGTAAGCTTAGGGCAGAAAATTGTCCTATTTCATGTTAGTACGGTGTAATGGGGTCCTGGCCTTAGCCACTGGGTGCCACTGAAATACACAGAGTAATAACAGTGGTGACCTGTTCTATATCCTATTATTCCAGTATCCAGCTTCAGTTACGAGGAACAATTTATTCCAGGAAAGGTGGTGGAAGTAGCCGCTAGAAAATATGGTTATAGTTTATTTTCTTTCCCTTTTAATGTCAGCAGTATATAAACACTGTTTTTCAGAAAGAAAAGGGTGGCCTCTCCTCAAGTACAGTAGTGCAGAGCTTTCCAAGTGTATTTAAAGACATTTGTATGAAATGGCCGTCTGAGCAATTTTTATGGGCTTCTGTGCTCAGAGGATTTCAGATCTGCCTGCATGCCGGTAAAGGAGAGAAGCAAAACTGAATTGTAGGAAAGTGTTACTCTCAGGAGCAGCAGAAGTCATCTTCTGCAAGTACAGTAACAGCTCACAGACCTCCTTCTGCCAGAACAGAAACGTTCTCCTTACCTACAGTTGGTGGTGGTGCAGGTGGGAGTACAAGCAACCATAGCAGACTGCATTAGGCATCTACAAGGAAAATACGCCAGAACGGCAGCAAAACAAGGGACTTCTGTGGTAATGTTTCATTGCAAAGCTTTAAGAATCCAAGACCCAGGAATTTACTGACACTGTCATATTATCAATTCCTAGGCGCTATTAGCTGAGATAACTTACAAATGATTGGACTAGTAGCCTAAAGGAATTGTTGGCCTTTGCCAAGACAGATAGAAAGAGTTACATAGAAGATTCAAGTGAATCGGTCACCACAGTGTGTAGGTGTCAGGATGGATAAGCCTTTATTCTCTTTCTAGAACTGCAGTAGTTTACAGTGGGACAAGAAATATCAAATTAAAATACACTGACCACACATTGCCTGTAGTAACAAGTAACAGCCTGGCAAAATCAAACCGATCTAGTGGATTAGAGGATGGAGTTGACAACACGTTCTTAATTTTTTTTAACGTAGCTCACAATTCATGAGAGTATTCAGATGGTACAAAAATGGAGGGGGTCTGACTGTGCTGTTTGTGGTAGAAAACCATTCTCCAACACCTGTTATTTAGGGTGATAGGAGTAACTGCAGCTCAAGTGAAGGATAATTTGGAGTACTTCTCTGAGTTTCACTTCAAACAGAGTTTTAGTCATTTTCAGGGAAAAATTGTACCTTTATCATTTACTTTGTTGTGTGATAGTGTTGGGATTGCCTGTATGATGGCATATAGCCCACGTTTTGGGCAGATTCAATCCAAGATTGTAAGAGACGTTGTCAATAAAGATGGTAATATGCAACCGATACGTGATTCTATTTTCACACTCAGGAGTCCCATTAATGCATTTCAGACATGTGCGCATGGAAGTTACCAGTGAACTCGTAATGGGAAAATTGGTGGACGCAGTGGAGTTGTCAGGGACAAAAAGCTGAAAATTACGTGTGTGTTTCAAACAGCCAGCATTTTTGCTTGGTAAATACTGTGTTTTGCTGTGGCAAACTAGATTAACAGTTTAGCTGTAGGAAAAGTGAAATCATACTTTTATCACTGCATGTGGTGAGTTTTCTTGTTTTGCGTTCATTGTGTCATTGTTCTATATGTACTCTTCAAGATATGATGAGAGGAGAATAAAACACTTTATTCAAGATCAGATCCTCATCCCTGGAAGTCCATCAGCTAAGGCCCTATTCAGAACATATCAGAAAGCCCTATATTCAGTTATCTGATTTGATCATGGTAACCATTGGGACTCATCCTTGCAGACCTCGCTTTATCTGTTAAAGCATATGCAGTTTAACGTGTGGCAAATGGGCAAAAGAATAACCCAGTGGGGCTTTCTGCTCTCTCACCAACATACGGACTCGATCGAATATTATCTCCCCAAGCAACTGACTTCATGAACAGAAGTGATTCAGCTTCTCCTGAAGGTCAGCAACACAGAGTTGTTAAAAGAGCAAAACATTACGGTCTTCTGATGACAGCACTCTTTCCACCTTTGATTCCCTTTTCCTACTGTGTTTAAGCTGTAGCGGAAGACTTGGCTGGCTCCAACAGCAAAGGTGAAGCCCAAGATAAGATTATGATCTCATGTAACATGAATTCATTTAACTTCATCAAATGCAACGGTGATATTTTTAGGAGTAGTTAAGTATATCAGGAATATAATAAAGATAGGCTTATTTAGTCTTTAGAGTAGCCACGACTGGGGCTTTCTAAATAAAGCTCAGTGGTTTAAGGTGTATTTGAAAAAATTCTGTGCAGCAAGTAGTGAAGCCAGCAGAGCTAAGGTATATAATAAGCACTATACAAGTAGTCCCAGCAACAGGGGAGAGGGTAGCATTCTGCAAGGTCCTCAGTTACTGCAGGGGCAAAAGACCCTTAAAGTCAGATCATGACAAGGAAGTAAAAGAAAAAATTCTGTGCAAATAATGTTCCTAAATATGTTTTAGTTTTAGGTGTGTAGGCTTTACTCTTAAAAAACCAAAAGTTTCAAATAGAAATTACGTTGTCTTGCCTGGGCTGCAGAAGAACTCACGCGTGGAATACATTAGATGATGTGGAGGGTGCTCTGTGCATTGGATTAATGCTTGTTACATGCATAATTGTAACCATACGTTTAGGAAAGCCAAGCCTCCAGTATAGTGAGAAATGCAGATGTGTTCTGATTTAGAAGAAAAAAAGTTTCTGCAAGTAGTATTATGGGATATGTTACTGCAAACTTTTACATTCATTATTTCAATGAGTAAGGAAGGATTGCACCTCCACTTACGCTATTGGAGATGAAAATTATAACTGCTATTAATTCTCCAGCTTCTGGGTGCATGCTGAGTGCTTCAGAAGAGTAAATTCCCCATTGCAATATAATATGGTAAAATATTAGAGTCAGTTGCATTACACTGGGATTTTACACCCAATTACTGCTCTGAATTATCTGTCATTAGCCCTTATTAAGGGTGGATTTGGTTAGATGGACAATTGTCTATTGCAATTTGATTGCAAATATGTTGTTAGGCTTCCAAATGAATATTTAAAGTGGATCATTGCACAATTTTTCTACAAATTCTCTTTTTATCTCCTCCTTCCTCTCCCTCTGTCTTTTAAGGAGCTTCCACCCAGAATTCCAATGCAGTAGAACCAGAAAAACAAGTTGACAGCACGGTGAAAATGGCCGGAGTTATAGCTGGTCTTCTGATGTTTGTTATTATCCTCTTGGGAGCAATGCTTACCATCAAGAGAAGGTAAGTTTCTGCTTTGCTTCCATCTTGGACTTTCTGCCTAGAGTGTTGTTACTTCAAAAAGAAGAATAAATTTGGTAGAAATAAAACGTTCCATTTGTGTTACAGAGGGCAGCAGTTAATACCTATTTATGTAACACTACCACTAAGAAGTTGTAGTCCCAGAAGAGATGCCTGTTCTGGCAGATACTATATGAACAACAAAAGAATGGTTGTTACTGCAAAGAGTTAATGATAATTAATTGGTAATTAATGAGAAGGGGTAGCTCATAAATAAGCATGGAAAAGTACAAAGTGATAATGAGGCAATGGAAGTGGGCGTGTGAGCCTGTGCAGGTAGCACAACAGTGCTCTAATAGAAGACAAGAATTCTTTCTTAACAGCCAAGAAAAATAATGTCTTAAAATAATGTGATCAACCGTCTTGTTCCCAAGTGAGTCTTGATGAGACATATTTTCACGCAGCAATTTCTTTGCAGCCAGTGTTCATCAGGAATATTACATCTTGCTGAGGGTTAGAATCTTTCCGAGACTTAGCTGTAGTTTGCAGGGGAATGAAACTTGGAAAAATCATGTATGGTAATGAAATTTGTTCAAATAGTTCATTTTGTGTGATTTTCTTTGGACCATTTGCACTTACACTTTGAAGTAGACTATAGTAGTTGCTACTATTTGAAGAGTTCCACATTTACGGTGTAATATACCGATTCAGAAAACCACTTAGGCAAGAGGTTTTCTTGAGAAAAGGGTGTATTTTGTATACATTTTTACCAGTCACATTTCTGAAGTGAACCCTACTTTTCAACGGTCATTTGATTCTAAATGAAACAGGAGCTAGGTAGCCTGGCAGCCCCTTGTCTAGAGTGGAGGTAGCATTACATGTGAGAGCCTCGATGATTTTACTTGGTCTTTTGCAGGGAGTGCAGCTTTTCAAAGCAAAGCTCTGTTTCTTTGAGATCTCTTATCTCTATGACAAACGGTCCCACGTTTCCTGAAAATAAGAGCAGCAGTTAAATCTAGATATGATCTCCTCTATCTTAATCCAGAGCACATAGGCAAATGGAATAGCTCTATGCTACAGATGCTGGAGTGCAGGGCTGCTGTTCAGAAGGACCTTGAGAGGCTGGAGAAATGGGCTGATTGGAACCTCGTGAAGTTTAGCAAAGGCAAAGTCCTGCATCTGGGACGGAGTAACCCCATGCAACAGTACAGGCAGGTTTGCAGAGAAGGACCTGGAGGTCTTGGTGGACAGGTCAAACACAAGTCAGCCATGTGCCCTTGCAGCAAAGAAGGTCAACTGCATCCGGGGCCGTGTTAGCAAGAGGGTAACCAGCAGGTTGAGGCAAGTGATTATTCCCTTCTGTTTGCCATTGGTGAGATTGCTCTGGGCATACTGTGTCCAGTCTGGGAATCCTCAGTACAAGAAAGGCACTGATATATTAGAGCAAGTCCAGAGGAGGGTTACCAAAATGGTTCGGAGGTGGAGAATCTCCATCCTTGGAGAAATTAAAAACTTGGCTTGGACAAGACCCTGAGGGACTTGCTGCAAGTGAAACTGGTTTAAGCAGGAGGTTGGACCAGATGTCCTTTGAGGAGCCTTTCCAAATTATGTAATTCTGCAAAACCGATCAGATAAGTACTGACTACTATGAGTTCCTGTTGAATTAACTGAACGTGTGGGCAATCTAGACTTTTAATCCAATTTTTGTTGTGTGCAAAAATTTCAGATTTTGTGGACAAGTGTGTATGTGTTTTGTAGTCACATCTACTGCACTTCTGTTCCATGTTAAACCCAAACAGTATAGATGTCGCTGATTCCAGTCTCCCGGGTGCTTTTCAGTTCATAAGCAGAAAAAAATCAGATGCCTCCCATGAAAAACAGAAAAAGAGTTTCAGGAAAAATTGAGCTGGGTTTCTGGTTTGTTTAATGCCCAGCCCTCATCCATTCCTGCTACCTTCCAAAACTTGTAAGGAAAACTGTCAGAGTAATGGCACATCTCAACATCCTGGTGGTGTTTCCTAAGCTATTAAAAGTTGATAGCATTTCTGTCCCACGATGTATTATTATTATAAATCATGTATATTGCTGGGCAGAAAACAAACAATGATGACCAGGAATTCCTTATTTGAGAGTAGTTTCTTTATGGTGTAGCCTGCCAAGAACTAAGTCAGAGAGGTAAGGATACTCTTATGAGGCAATATACTTTAAATACTAAGGAGGAGGTAATACGTGTAATCTCTCTGTATTTTCTCAAATTTTCAGATTTCACATCAAACTCCTATTCCCAAACAGTCTACCACATCTTTCAAAATGTAAATGTGGGACTCGTCCTGTTAAACACTGTGATTGCTGCCAATCTATTTTTTGTATAAATTTGAAAACAGTTAGGAAATTTCTCAGACATAGGATTACGGGCAAGTAATTTTTTTTCCCCAAACACTGTGGAAGAAATCTTCATCATTCTCATTCTGATGAATGCATCGATGTGGAGATGTCTGGATACGTATAGAATCATAGAATCATAGAATGGTTTGGGTTGGAAAGGACCTCTGAAGGCCATCTAGTGCAACCCCCCTGCCGTGGGCAGGGACATCTTCAACTAGATCAGGTTACTCAGAGCCCCGGCCAACCTGACCTGGAATGTTTCCAGGGATGGGGCATCCACCACCTCTCTGGGCAACCTCTGCCAGTGTTTCACCACCCTCAGTGTAAAAAATTTCTTCCTTATATCTAGGCTAAATCTACCCCCTTTAGTTGAAAGCCATTCCCTCTTGTCCTGTCGCAACAGGCCCTGCTAAAAAGTTTGCTGCCATCTTTTTTATAAGCCCCCTTTAAGTACTGAGAGGCTGCAATAAGGTCTCCCCAGAGCCTTCTCTTCTCTAGGCTGAACAACCCCAACTCTCTCAGCCTTTCTTCATAGGAGAGGTGTTCCATCCCCCTGATCATTTTCGTGGCCCTCTTCTAGACCTGCTCAGGTCTAGAAGACCTCAACAGGTCCGTGTCTTTCTTATGCTGAGGGCTCCAGAGCTGGACGCAGTGCTCCAGGGGGGGGTCTCACCAGAGCAGAGTAGAGGGGCAGAATCCCCTCCCTTGACCTGCTGGCCATGCTGCTTTGGATGCAGCCCAGGATACGATCGGCCTTCTGGGCTGCGAGCGCACATTGCCGGCTCATGTCCAGCTTTTCATCCCCCAGTACCCCCAAGTCCTTCTCGGCAGGGCTGCTCTCAATCCCTTCATCCCCCAGCCTGTAGTGATACCGGGGGTTGCCCCGACCCAGGTGCAGGACCTTGCACTTGGCCTTGTTTAAACCTCATGAGGTTCTCACAGGCCCACTTCTCGAGCTTGTCCAGGTCCAATGATTCAATGTATTTGATTAATCTTCTGTGTTCCAATGGAAGCTGGAAAACCAGCAAAAGGCCAGGTTATCAGTATGTAGGAATCCTTCAAAGAAACAGCAAAAATTTACGGCTGATGTAGATTCTTAGATTATCGGGTTTTTTACTTTTATTTTTTATTTAAATGGACTCTACATATTTTATGCAGAATATAACAAACTTTTATTAGAGGTCAGGAGGAAACTTAGAGACTGTATTGTATAGTTTAGTTAGCAGGTATATAAAATCACTGCATTTTAGCTGTAATTTTTTTCTGATGCATGTCTAACTCAGATAAGTAAATGATGGGGAAATCTATCAAGATTGAGCTTTTTCCGACATTTCATTCTTGTGATGTTTTGACTGTCATGACTGCTGCAATATAAGTTGATATCTCATAGAGAGAGAAACTCAGACAAATGCAGAATCAAAAATACTCATAATGCAGAGCAAGTTCCAGGGGCTGGAGTCTGAGGACCCATTTGCTTGATATAAACATTCCCAAGCTAGTGCTGACCTGAGCTGGCCCCCTAACGCAGTGCACACGTTCTTCTGTGGAACTAGCCTGGTCCCAAAAGCAGCAATGTTTAGTGAATTTGAATGTGATGCCCCATGCACAGAACTTGGCTATATCTGGCTTTGCCATAGGCTCTGTTAACCTGGGCATCTTTCTTCGAAATTAAAATTAGAAAGGAGGTGAGTAGGAGTATTAGAAATAAAAATTCTCCCCTTTTTCTTTCTAAAGCTGGAAAATTACATTTTCCTCTGTGTCGTTCCCCCCGACCCAGTGCAAACAGGCAAAATCACTGCAGTCTGTATCTCGCTTTGCCTGTTTGCTGTCATTTGCAAGGTCACCTGCTGGAATACACACTATTATAAGAAATAAACTGGCTCATCGACGTTAAAATCTTTTCCATTTAGAAGCTATAACAATGCAGAAGGAGGTTTTGGAGGCTTGCTCTAGGTCTGCGTAGCCCACCTCCAGCATCGCTGACAAACCCGCTGATTGCATCAGTTCTGGGTCTCCCTTGAATGGGCACCACCAGTCACGTCCAATTGAGGCTTGGAGCTGCATATGGACAAGTGTTCCCTGAAGATGAACTTAAGCCTGCCAGGCTCATTTCATTTGTAAACTAATGCGGATTGGGACCAGCTTTTATAAAAGGAAAGGCTGCTTTGGACCACAGATTGATTTGAACTTCTGGAGGAGCACAGCTGAAAACTCGCACTTGTCTGAGAGAACAGTTTAACAACAAAGTTCTCTTTCTATTTTACAAATAGAAATGTTAGGCGCTTAAGCTCTTGCATTCAGTTTTTGCATTAACCTTACTTTAAAAGAGTTCCCCTTTTCAGTTCGCTAAGGCTAATGCCTCAGTGTACAAGACAGTGTAGTCTTGCAAGGCAACAATGCAGAAAAATAATTTAATTAGACAAACTTGAGGCATTTTCTTCAAATGGAGCTGGAAAATATCACAGTGACATTTGTTCATGGTCCAGGGCATGATAGTTCATTGGTAATAGGCACAGTAGCGGATTTCCTGAATGAAGCATTTTGTTAACCAGTGCATAGAGCAAAGGAAGGAGAGAGATTAGAAGAGACGGAAACACTAAGAGAAGGCAGACACTGGTTTGAGATTAGGATTAGGCAGATCATCAGAAGCAGCTTTATGTTTCTGTGAGACGCACCAACTCAGCAATACTTTTTTGAACCTTTCATATGCAAGGCATGAGCAAGTGTTGTCCAGTTGCTCACAGTTTCAGTAGATGATATTGCAAAAACTCTAGTGACTCGCAAATGGGGCTGCCAGCGTTTTATAGGGTTTAGTCAGATACGTGAAGCTAAATTAAGCCAGCCACAATGTTTATCCAGTGGAAAAATTGGGTTTGAGTTTACATTTGTTATCTAAAAGTTTTAGTTGAACCCTGGGGTTGCCTAAAGTCTGCTAAAGTTTGTGTATATCTGTGTAAAAATTGTGTGTGTGTGTATATATATAAATTTCTGTTTTAAATATGACTGTCTTCCAGTATCTAAAATCAAAACCATTAACAAAATTTGTTTTCCTGGTTTTGGGAAACCACTAGCTACATGAGTTACATGTTTGCAGCTACAATATCATCATATGTACATGGATGCATGAATTACTGCAACATAACTTAGCCTGTTAATTTACAGTTGGTGATCAGTGCCCACTTGGGTGTATGTGACCACATAAGGCAGTACCACTTTCTTTCGTTAATAGATACATACCTTGAAATACCTCATTTTTATTGTATCAAAACATTGCTAATTCTCGAAGGAGCTTGCTTGTTTGTCCTTAATATTAGTTAAATATTTTTGTGTAATAGAGAATACAGGACCGGTTAGTAAAAACAAGCTGAAACAAGAAAAACAAGACACTTGTAAACTTCTTTTCTGGAGAAAATACCCTTTGACTTTGCCCCCCAAAAGGATTAGATTTTGGTCAGTTCTGATTTCATCTGGACAGTTTTAACTCCGGTGTAATCGTGACTTGCATTTCCCTGGAGTGAAGAATGTGACACTTTTCAGGCTTGTGTGTTTGAGCGGACAAAGCCTCTACTGACCCCTTTAAGTATCAGACTGAATAAATAGGATCAGACAGCCTGTCATGGGTGCACTGTAAATAAATTCTTTAAACTGCTGTTGGTAGCAGAAAAGGAGATTTGGGGCTATGTAGGGTCTAGGACTAGTTCCTTCTATGAAAATTCAGCTCCTTATTCTGGATCAGGATTTAGGTTGTTACCTTAAACTAATTAAATAAAACCCAAAAGCCTCTTGAGCAGAACACACCCAAGCTATAGGATAGAATTACCGTAGGGATATTTGCACATTCAGTGACCCGTGTCCCTTCTGTGCCCATATTTAAGGTGGATGACAGGCAGGGTTTTCAAGTTCTGTGATACATTCTAGGATCAGGTCATGGTTTTAGTGATCCGTAACTGACCAATTTTAACAGTTTTGAAATACTCCTTGGAAGTCCTTATTTTAGGTTGCATATTTTGGGAGAATTTGAGCCAAAATGGCCTATTCAATTCCAAAATATAATTCTCCTTTTTTGTCTTCCTTTATTTTCTATCCTTATGGAATAAATCTTTCTGAGCTTTCCTCTGTATCCTTGAAGGATACTGAGCTTTTTAATGAGAACCAAGGGTCTCATGTGATCACACTGGCTGAGACATGAGGAAAGCAGAAAGTACAGCAGGATGTTCAACGGAACAATTACGGTTGATAGTGCTGTGTGAAACCTGGCACTGGTGTATCAGAGGGGTTTAATTAACGGAATAATTTTGGGGATGTAGGGGGTTCAGCTGTGTGGGCTCATTTTCCACATCCTGGTGATTTTTGCCTTTGTTTAGAGGTTCAGAGGAACTTGGAATTTGACAGTGAAGCTCAGTGGCTGGCAGTCACTGCACCTTAACCGGTGCATTGCTATCGCATGTAGAATTTCCGGGTTTTAGGAGGTTATAGCTTTATGTTATAATTATAATTCCAAGGTGTACCTTGGAATCGGTGTCATTCAAGTAACTTGGCATGTATCGGGAATCTGGCCAGAATTTCAGGTTTATAGCAAGGGCCACCACCAGACAAAACATGTCATTTCAGAGTAATCCTCTTGGACATCTGTAAATCACTGTCCCTTACCCAGTGTGTGCATAGCAAAGGGGGTGACTGTGCACAGAGAGTAACTGTGCTGAATCTGGTTTCTGTGAGTGCTTATGAAAGTTGTGTTCAGAGCAACCATAAAAGTGAACATTTGAACTCTGCGTTTATACTTGTAAGCACCTGTAGTGCCTTCAAGGATGGGCTTTAAAGTTGTGTAATAGGTTGAAGTTTGTGTTTCGTTGTTTTCCCCTGTCTTGACCACGGCTGCTGATTTCGAGGCTCCCTTGTGCCTTGCTGTTAATCTGTAATAACATGTGCTAGATCTGTCGTGAAACAGCCTTTTCAGAGAAGCCCTTTTCCAGTTATAGAAGGGAAGACATCACCTGTTAAGCTATAACTGATTGCCAAGGCTCGTTTTGTGGCGCTGCTCAAAAACATATCAAAATGTTCTGAAGTATATTGTTGAAAAACTGTAATAGAAAATGCTTAATCACAGTGACGCAGAAAGCTAATGCATACCCCCAGTGATCATCTATAAATACGTAGTCATGCTTGAATTGTTAATGAACTATTTGCATTTTAGAGTTTGATGAAGCTTGATTTATCATTACACAATTTGTTCATTGTCTAAATATTACAAAATCGTGGTGTTCTTACACTGTCACTTTCCTATTTTTTTGTTATTTATATTAATAGCTTTTACATATTTCTTTCCACTCCAAAAATCTCAAAGCACTTTACAGGCAAAGGTAAGTCTCATTACCCGTGTTACTGACATGGCAAAGTTAAGGAAGAAAGAGGTGAGGGGATTTATTCATGGTGACACAAGTCAGTAGCAGAAGTGGAAACACAACCTATGTTTCCTGTCGCCGGTTCAGAATCCATTCCTCACCGACGTATAGCTCCTGAAAAAAGTGTAGGAGAATAGTAGCTCAGTACAAGAGGCAGCACAAATACTTTGTGTATTGAAAAAAATCCTAGAGTTCATATAAGTCTAATTATGTGTTTTTCTTTTTTTCTCCTTTTGGATATTTTGTTCATCTGATTGGCCATCGATATTTAGAAGAAATGCATATTCCTACTCCTATTACTTGTAAGTACTTGGCTGGGGATGACGTTTCTTGAGCATGCTTACCCTGTGGTAATTTTGTGCTTTGTGACATTCTTTTCTTTTACCACTTTTCTTTCACCATTCCATTTATCCTTGTCTTTTCAGCAGCTCGTGTCTTATTTTCTCACTTTCACACTGTTAATGCTTTCCCTGTTTCACCGTTGCACCTATAACTGTGCCTGCAAACACATAAATGTCCACAGATATGTCAGTTATGGTTTATAGTTCCTCAAATGCTAATGGACAAATACAGAGTGTCCCAACTGCACCTTTTTTAATTGTCCATCACGTTTAACCAGACTGCAGGGAAATTCACGCCTGAAAGTTATTGTTGGGAATTTCTCAGCCACGGATATAAGCTTTTTAAAAATGTAAGGTTTCTGACAACTAGGACTTGACATTATCTCAGCAAACATCCCTGTTCCTGGAGCTGCCAGGTTCCGAGTGTCAGTTTAGACCGTTGGATGATGAAGTGGTTCAGATATTCAGATCTAAATCACCTGTCCAGTCCTAATGACAATGCTGCATAATTAAGGCAGTTGTTAAGGCGCATGAAAATGCTTCACACATCAGTAGCTCCAGAGCCATCTGTTGTCTAAAGGTTGAGGGGTTGGAAAGTAATCAGGGCCAAGCTGTTTCTGCCATGATAATAGTTGTCTGAGGATCAGGAGGAGGAGAGGACTGGATCAATGATCTGAGGAAGGAGTCCTGGAAAATTGAGTTAGATGCCTTTGCTGCCATCAGAGGTTTGGGAGGGATGGAGAAGGCAACTGTTACTGCTGAGAGAAACAGGTCTCCCCTCTCCGTCTCTCAGAAGCAGCAGCCGTATCGCTGACCTAAATCTTTCCCTCAAAAGCAGCAACTTGCCAGACTTTCCAGGGCTCTGGCATAAACAAAGTTGTCAAAAGGGCCACATCTGCTCTGCTAGCCCCTCCTAGTCTGCCAGCCCTGGAAACCCCCTCCTTTGCCTGTTCATACAATTCATCTTTGTCTTGATCTGGTGACTTTGTCCTGTGGACACATCTGGAAGGTGTTCAGCAGGTCAGCAAAACGAGTGCATTTATATTCTGCCCTTTTAGTGGAAGTTGACTTCTTTTCTGTATGAGTTGATTTACATCCAAAGAACAAGGCAAAGGAGTTAAGTATGAGGATCCCTACGTACCACCCGTTGCAGTGATTTTGCTTCTCGATGACCTATCAGGAAATAATTGAAAGAGGAAACTTCCCCACTTGCTAAGTGTGTGAGGAGCCTAAAGACACCATAGTGAGCCTTGACTTTGCCCAGTTACGTAATTGTAAATGCAGAGTAACTCCATTTCCTCTAGACTTCACACTGGTTCACCAAGAATGGAATTTGACCTTAAGTATTCAGATTTAAAGAGAAGTTTAACTAACTGTTAAAGTAGGGAACAGTTTTAACATGTAGGTGCTACTAGCTAGTTGCATTTCTTACTACAACCTTTCCTCTTCTGCACATTTCTCATGAACAGTGCCCCCTGCACTGTTCTACTGTTTTTGTTTTCTTACGACCCATCAGCACCATTGTCCAAAAAATTCAGTCCCCAGTTTTCCATTATAGTTTTGTCTTCTTCCAGCAGGCAGTATGTGGTCAGAATGTTCCCTGCTTTATTTTATGTTGAGATTTGTCTATTTAAAAACATGAATCAACTTCTGAGACCTTTGTGGCCCCGTTTTACAACTGCACGACAACGATGCTTTAAGCAGTCAGCTGAGGATTACTCCGCTACAGAGAAAGTAAGGGTATCATTAAGCGACCTCTTTGCTGTCTTGTAATGGCTTCTGTGGATCAATATACTAGAACTTTTTTCTCAGGGAACAGGAGAGTGACTCAGGAAAAGTGAAGAGACGAACCTCTGGAGGTCACCCAAGCCTGAGGTTGCAATGAGCTTCAGTAGTAGCAGAAGCAAGTGCTTTAATAAGATGTAATAAGGCAGATGTGTACCATGCAGCATATCACAATAGAGAAAAGCCAGAGGTATCATCAGGCAAGCTATGTATTCATAGCACCCCACTGAAGCACTCAGTGGAGATTTGAGCTCAGGATGCAGAAATCGTGTATCTCCCTACTGCTGCACCCAACAGTTTTTGCTGAGAGCTCATTCTTAGCCCTGTGCTTATGGTGTCCCAGGTACCCCATCAAGCATGAGCTCTGCTAGCTGGAACATCACTGTGGTGGAGGTAACACATAGTCATCACACAATAAACACCTTCATCATCACGCTGTACGTGTCAGCATTTGTTTTCAGATTGACATTTGTCCTGTTCCCTGATCTGGCAAAACCAAGCTCTTGCCCCCCCCCCCGAACACAGTCAGGGTACGGGGGATGTTCCAGTAGTGAGGGAAGAAAGCAGGAGAATCCATGAAGGATCATATGATGAAGGTTTATTGAATTTAGTGTTTCAAGTTTCACGTGAAATAGGATGTTTCATTATGATTGCAGATGAAAATCTTAAATTGCTAAGGACTGTGTAATTCTTAGCCAAAGCTGATAGAAATTGCTACAGCCTCTTATGAGCAGAGAGGTTTAAATTCATTTGAAATGTTGCAAAAATAAAAGCAGCAATATGTGTATATATATATATATTTTAAATAGAATCGGTTTCCATGCTATGACCTCGTATGAAAGTTTTAGTCCTGAAGCAAAATTCAGTTGAATGAGTTACCAGTATTGAAAAGCAGGTTCTCAAACAGATCTGCTGGCAGACCTTTAAATACGACCATATGGACTACATCGCTTTATTTTTAGTTTCAAGTTCTGGACTTCAAAGTTGTGCTTCTTAGGGTAATTCTCAGCTGCTTTCAGATAATTCCTTTCAACCCTTTGTCATCGGCTATACTGGCATTTCTTCTTGTTAGGGACCAAAATCTCCAACCCTAACTCTTCTAAACAGCTCTTAACGATAAGTCTATTAAAGTCATGGAGACATGTATCATGAGTAACTGATTTTTGCAGAGACGGGCCATAAGTGTTGTGGCAGTTTCTAGACTGGAGTTCTGCCTTCAGCCTGTCTTGTGTTCTGCTGCAACCCAGGACTGTAAAATCTGATTCTGTAAGATGGTTGAGTACCTGCAGCTTCAGTGAAACCAGTCAAAAATAGTCATTTATAGGAGCAGCTCTTTCAGCTATTTGGTGCATATTTTGTGCATACCAGGTAAATAGTTGTGGGATTTTTGTATAGCAACACTTCATTAAAAACATACAGGAAGGGATATTATTGTGGCTGAAAGAGAAGGCCCTAAAGATCTTTAACACAGGTTAAGTGGAAATACAAACCCCCGAGGCCTCTATTCCTAACTTGCTAAGTCATCGTGCAGGATTGACATCATTTTGTGTACTTCAATTTACCCATCATTAACAGTTAGTTGCTTGCGATTTGAGATCCTTGGACAGAACTTGGTTTTGTGATGGGGAGAGAGGGATGCGGAATTAGGAGTTCCTGTCCTGGTGCACTCATTGCATCACTGTCGCCAGGGTGATACATGAACCTTTTCAGAGGAGTTTCTCTGTATTTACACCAATATAGATGTTGTCTAAGGTTTGTACAGAATTGCTAGCTCTGTCACATTGCACTTAATGCATTGTAAGATATAATGTGCAATGTAAGATAGCAGCCCATCCACATCTGAAGGTTTTTGTTTCTTTTCCTAGCTGAACCTGTAAAACACAGACAGCAATTCATTTGGTTTAAAGAAGGTTTTGCGTTTAGTGACAGACACCTCTTTTGCAACAGTATTTTCAGCTGGAGCAACCCATATTAAGGCTTTGTTATTTCCTCACCAGAAAAAGGAATGGAAATGTTTTCTGCGTGGGGGTTGGTTTTTTTGTTTTGTTTTGTGTCTTTCTCCTGGGCTGGGTAACGGTTACAGAATGAAATTTAATCAAGAGTGATATCAGACCAGGGAAGGATTTCTGGAAATACATAAATTCATGTATGTGTTACAAGCACTCGGTTTAATGTTACTTATAAGTAAAGGGCACTCAATGGCCAATATGTTGTTTTCCTTTTCCCCTGAACTGGCCGGAGTACTGGGACACGATTGCGGTGTAGGACGCCCCTTCAACTCCCATCGTAATTTCATACCAATTTTAATTGTTGTGGTGGTTTCAGCTGGGAGTTTCTTTTCATGGGAGAGGTTCTGTCAAGGTATTAAGCTAAATTTATACTTGCATTTTCTGAAATAACAGCATTTGTGCTGAATTTATTTCCACTGTCTGTGGGACATCTGAAAAGAAATAAAGCATTATTTTATAGGCATACCTCTGTATAACCACGTACATACAAAAATATCTCCATATATTTCCAGGGATGGTGGGATCTGCCTGCACAGGTCAGCATGCTAACTCAGAATTTTGAGAAGAAACTGGTTTTCTCATTAGATGCTGGAAAAACAGAATCATGACTCAGTGGTTATGCCAGTCTAATGAAAGCAAATTAAAAAAAAAAAAAAATTAAAATCCAGAAAGTAAGTGAGATTTTATTTAGAACATGTCTGTGTGGTGATTGCAAGCCTAAACTTTGCAGAGGGCAGTGTTTGCTGGCTGGCTATGCCAGCATATGCTTACACTGTATGGTTCTTATATGCACCTGTCTTGTCTAAAGTTTGTATGGTTGTAAGTAAATGTCCACCACAAATAGTGATTAATTTGATCAAGTAAAGCTTAGAGAGCTCAGCCCTACATTTTTCAAGACCCTGTGTTTGTATCCACACAGTACAAAATATTCAGAGCATCTTTTGACTTATATCTACGTTACATCACTTTCTCATGCCAAGTAGTGTTTGCTTTGTAAGTAAAAGTGGCGCGGCTGGTCCTCGCTCTTCATTTCGCCTTTACTCTGGTGAATTCCCTCTGCTTCTGCAATAACCTGCACTGAGTTTGGCTTCAGCATGGCAGGCACTAAAAAAGTGCAAGTAAAGCTGTCTCTGCACTTGCCTGTAAGTGGAGGATTTGCCCTTATAGTGGCTATACGAAGCAGGAAGCTGCCTATGTGCTTAGGCCAGAGAATATTTCTCAGCTCGCCTGAGGTTACAGTCTGCACAAAGGGAGCACGTGATGAACGGCAGTTTTAAGCAGGACCATCGGAGCACGGGGAGGAGATACCCCACCTGTCAGGCTGCCAGAAGGCTGTACTGCTTTTAACTCTCCTTCCTCTTGCTCTGTCTTTAAAGACCTCTAGTGACCGAGATTTCACAGCCAACCTGCCCAGTCGGCTTAAGAGATGGGCAGTCTCTACTGCATGTAGTTTTCCCAAAGTTTAATATGAACAGCCTTTCCCATAGCTTAGCCCCATTACTTTTTTGCCGGCCCCTGTAGGCAGGGAGAACAGCTTCTCTGTGGTGTCTTTTCATATGTTTGAAGACCTATCAACCCTATTTGATTTTCTTTTCTCTAGATTAAAGATCCATATTTCCTTTGGCCTTCACTTGTAGGTCATGTTTTCTAGATTTACCTTTCTTGTTCTGCTTTTGTATGTGTCCCTTTGGCACACATCTTATTTGAAGTGCAGTATTGCAGCAGAGGCCTCGCCGATCCTCGGTCAGAGCAAAAGGATTACCTGTGGCTTGCAGACCACAGTGCCGTGCATAATCCCTCCTTTATTTTTACACCAGCATGAAACTGTTCTTTCAAATGGAGTTTGTGATCTACTACAGGTTTAGGGGACAGAGATCCTTTTCAATAGAAACTGCTATTTAACCAGGCTCCCAATTGGGTATTTGCATGGCTGATCACTGCCTGCCTTAAATTTGTGCAGATTTCATTGTAAATAATATGTGTACCCCTAGCAGGCTGCTGCACACAAATATCTAAAAGCAATTGTATTTTGTAGCTTTCTTAAACTGGTTATTGAAAATGAGGGCAATATGCAATTCTTGTCTGTAGGAGGAAATTTCATGTTTAACTTATGTGATCTATACCTAATGTCTAAATTACCTGTGCATGCAAATCTACATTATGGTGTATATAATCCATCCTTGTGAAACATCTAAAATTAGATCTGTCAACGTACATGTGCAAGAGCTCTTTAGGAGTGGCAGTTACAGATTGAACATTCGTGCATGTAAAATTGATATAAAAAGTTAGAGACGAGTTTGAAGCTGCTTTTAAAATATAATCCCTGAAGTTTATCCAAACCTCTGCAAAATATGAGCCTGATCCTGCAGATACATCTAACTGAAAACATTGCTTGAGCTTTCTGATTAATGCCCATGACAGTAAATGCTTTGTACTTGATACTAAGTTTGCATTCCTTGACTGTGAAACCAGAACTCCTGCAATTTTAATATCATGCTTCGGCATTTTATATCTATTCTCTGATAGGAGTAGAAGTTTCAACAATAGCTGAATCAAATCTCCATCTTTTTTTTCTTTTTTTTTTTTTTCAAAATTTGCACTTATTTTAGGTTCCCTGCCAATAGTTCTTATCCTTGCTTTAGTGCAAGAGCTCTTTAGGAGTGGCAGTTACAGATTGAACATTCGTGCATGTAAAATTGATATAAAAAGTTAGAGACGAGTTTGAAGCTGCTTTTAAAATATAATCCCTGAAGTTTATCCAAACCTCTGCAAAATATGAGCCTGATCCTGCAGATACATCTAACTGAAAACATTGCTTGAGCTTTCTGATTAATGCCCATGACAGTAAATGCTTTGTACTTGATACTAAGTTTGCATTCCTTGACTGTGAAACCAGAACTCCTGCAATTTTAATATCATGCTTCGGCATTTTATATCTATTCTCTGATAGGAGTAGAAGTTTCAACAATAGCTGAATCAAATCTCCATCTTTTTTTTCTTTTTTTTTTTTTTTTTCAAAATTTGCACTTAGTTTAGGTTCACTGCCAATAGTTCTTATCCTTGCTTTAGTTGGGTTAGCTTCAACTGCCTGATTATACAGCTGCTTTCATCTTTTTATTCTGCTTTGAGCATCTTTCTGTCTCATCCCTCCTCTGTGTGTATAGTGCCTGTAAACATCATCTCTTCATTTACAAACCCTCTTGAACTGAAAAGGGCAACCCAGTAACCCCTATCTATGGACTCCTGTTTTCTTCTTGGCACATTTTCCTTACGCTTAAACGTAAAATGGCCATTAATATCACCTTATTCACTTTTTGACATTTCAGCCTCTTCACCCTGTGTTGATTGTATCAGACTCTTCTTCCAAATATCTGCCCGGTCCTTTATTTCTTCCCCTCTTTAACTGCATAATGCATGAGACAGCAAGTGTCTTCTCAGTGCCTGGTGACAGACTGTGCTGGGTACACGCTGGCGGCAGCCTGCAGCCGGCCCATGATTGACACTAATGCACTGATAGCAGTTTCATCTGGGTGTTGCAGTTGTTGTGTTTAGGGGAGGCTGGTCAGTAAGGAGAGCAGGAGCCGTGTCACTGATGCAGCTTGTCAGTGATTCAGAGATCTCTTGAAGAGCCCAATTTTTGGAAAAAGCATTTCCAGATAAATGCTTTTCCAATTCCAAAGGCGTTTTGACACGCTGGAAAATAAACCTCTACCTAGCTGTGGGTTTAAGTCACATCCCTAACGTTCCAGAAAGTGCTAGTCATTTGATTTTATAATCCTTTCTAAGAATTATAATGATGGTAAGGACCAAATAGGCTTAGTCCTGTGCTGCAGCTCTATCCAGACACATAACGAAAGCAGAAAAGGCACATTTAGAAACTGAGAGCCCCTTGATGTGTCTGGCAAGCTTAGCTCTGAAATCCTCAAGAGAGATCTGTCTTCCTTTTCCCTCTAAATTTAGACGAAGAATTTTTACATTCTTGGAATAGAGAGGGAGAAAGGTGGAAACTGATAACATGCTGTTGAAAGAAAATTGTAGCGTTTTCAGATGCAGAACAATTTTCTGTGTGGCTTCTCTCTGAACTTGCGTAAGCGTTAGCTGGTCCACCTGCGAGCAGCCTCGTTTGTGTGTGCGAGTTAGATTGAGAACTTTAAACTCATGTCACCTTTTCTTTTTAGGCATTCAAGCCAATGTTTTAGGGGCCTCTCTGTCTTCTACAGGACCAGGTAGAACTGCTTTGCATAGGGCTTTTGTAAGCAGGCCTTTGGGGACTAATGGGCTTGGGTTTGGGGTTATTTTTTCCTGCCTAGCACATGCAGAAATGTTATTGCTCGTTCACTGAAAGAGAAAACGAGTTTGCCAATTCCAGCTCTTTGTAGCTTGTTGACATTTCTGAAAAGATACCAGGCAATGGGACTTAAAGATGATTATTGTCACAAATAATTTAATCTGGATTTAATAAGGAAGTCACCCTTTTTGACTCACCATTTTTAAACACCAGTAGTGGTCGTCTGTAATGGCTCACCCCAGCAGTCCAGAGTGCTTGTTATTAAGGACTTCTGCATTTTGGATTAGTGTTTCCCACTGAGAAATTTTAATTCCTGTTGCCAGAGAATTCACATAGGCATGTATGACTAGCAAATCTAAAGGATTAAAATAACCGCATAGCAGGGTTAATACACTTCAAGACTATTGTTGTTACCTCAGGTACCACAGCACAAAAAAAGGGGGCTCCCACAGCTGTAGCTCATAGTTAATAAATCTGACTGTGCTAACATTGCTGAACACTGGAAGCAAAGCTTTTAACATCATTAAACGCCAGCTTTTTGCTTCATCGCTCAAGGACGGTTCCCCTGTTTGCATCTTCATCTGCAGAAGCAGATACACCACGGAGATTTTGTGAGATCTAAATATGAACTCTGTAATCATGTACCCAATTTGAATAGCTATGGGTTTGAATTGAAACCACTAACTGTAAAAGGCTGAACCTCAGCTAGTTGAGCAGATGAAACAGATGTATTTGTTCAAAAGTTTGCAGCAAACATTGGACGTTTCTCCAAAAATCTGTGCTCTCCTGGTCTGAATTATTAGCTTGCTTTAAAATAGTAATTTCCCACAGACATAGGCAAAGGCTTAAGTTCTCTTTGACCCTTCCTTGCAATGAGTGTAACTGGCCTAGCTACCCATCTCGTGAAGGGCTGGGGCTCAGCTGTGTGCTTGAACTTGCTTGTAAATGCCACTCTGACATGTGCTGTGAATAAATAAAGCCTGTTGGAATATGTTGCAAGGAATATCCTTTTAAGAATCTAATGAAGTTTAAAAGATGGGTAGTACTTACCATAAGCATGTCATTTTAGTGAAGAAAAACCTCTTGGCAAAATGATTTAGTTGTTAGGATTTTTTTTTTCTTTGAGTTGGAGGAAAAAAGAAAACTAAAGCTCCTTCTTACAGTAATCTGTTTTTCTCCCTTTTATTTTGTCTTATTTTCTTATCTACGGAAGTCGTGTAAGCAAAGTTCTTTGCCGGTGCTAGGGATTTGTGTGATATTTTTTCAAGGTGCGGGTTGTAGAATGTCACACATTCATTTTTAAACAGTTTTGTTCTCTGATATGAATGAAGCACGGGGCAGTCAAATGTCAATGGAAGCTTAGCAGCTCACTTTTCCTGCTTCTCTCCATTTTCTTATTATTAGCTGTGTTTGCAAAAGAGGAGCCTCTTATGTTCTTGGCTTTGTCAGTGTTTTCAGAGCAGGCAGTGTTTCTGCTTTTGCCAATGTTTTTGATGTCTCCTCAAAATAAGAAAAGACCCATTTTCTCAGAACAGAGGCATATTTGGACATTTCTAAAATAACTTCGACCTTTAATTTGCCCCACCCTTCACTGGCTGTCGATCCTCAGGGCAGTTTGGGAGTGTGTCAAAATCTAGCAGAGGCTGCTGTCCTCATTACTCTGCTTGGGGACAGGGTAAAAACTCCTGCTCCAGATCTCAGGTTGCACAGTCAGGTCGCACTCGCCACTGGAGCAATCAAAGAAAATCCCCGGTGCGGGTGCCCCCGTGGGATGGATGCAGATGTCCCGTTTACCTCCTAGTGAGCGGTTCTGATCGCTGCCCTCATCCCGTGCCCTCTGCTCTTCCTGGAGTGGCTGACACCCGCTCCAGGGGCTTTACCTATGCCACCCTCTTCAAGGATGATGTAGCACTCCTACTGCTGGGGTGATGCAGGTTTGTGCAAGATAAGTTACTGGGAGGGACAGCTAAGCTCAAAGACTGGTATCACTATATTTATTGTGCTCCACAACAATTATATTAAAAAGTTGTGGCCTTTTCCTCTCGTGCGGTTTGCCACATGCCCTGCATGTCTGACCAAGTGGGATAATCGTGCTTGTCAAAATATTTTCTCATTGGTTTGTTTTTAATGAGGGAAAACTGACCTTGATTTCTCCCCTCTTCAAAATACCCTAAAGGAAGCTAGCCAAGAAGCAGAAGGAGACTCAGACCAGCACGCAGAGGGAGATGGGTCCCGTGGCTACTTCCGACAAGACCTCTACCAAACTCAGTGCTGTTCACAATGAAGAAGCTTTTTCTTCCAGCTGCCAAGATGTTAATGGATTCAGTAAGTTTAACTTGCTTGCAATGGATATGTCCCCCTTGGAGAGCTCTAGGTTCTTAAAAGGACCTATTCCTATGGGCACAATATTGAGGAGCTAGGAATGGCAGTGACAGAGATCATTGCAAAAGCTCGATAGAAATCAGTTGTCTGAAATGTCTGTGACACTGCCCCTTTTTTAACTGTCAGGCAGGTGGAGAGCATTCCTCCTGACTAAATCTACTGAGAATAATTTATGAAGTCTGTTCTAATAACTACTGTCAGACAGTCAAAAAGGCACATGTTTATTTGTTCTTCAGAAATATTTTTTCCTTTGTGAGTAGAAGAGTCGAATCAAATCACTTGGCTGACTTGTAGGATGAAATAACATTTTCTGTATGAAATTGTTATGAAAGAAAGCATGGTCTCCTGGTTAGAGAACTGGAGCATTTCTTCTTTTGTCTGTGTCCTCCGTTTATTCTTCACATGGGTTCAGTAAAACTAATCTTAGTTAATACTTGTAAACCACTCAGACCTCTGTAGCTGGAAGAGTTTTGTGGGTAAAGCAGCACAAAGTCATACTTTAGCCTCGTTAGATCCAGATTGAGTGCGTGGTGGATTGCATGGTGGATTTGTAAACTTTTTCATATTAAATAAATTTTAACTTAGACACTATGGGAATGTCACTCCTTCTTTTGGCACTTAGCCTGCTAGTTTGAACAGGGAACAGCTCTGAAACCAGTACGTGCTAAAACTCTTTTGTCTTTCTTAAACATCTTTAGTGAAGTGTTTTTTCCCCTAATTGCTAACATGGAGGTGCTTATGACACAAAATGTGTTTTGTCATTGAAACCTTTGTAATCTCAGATTGAGTGGGACAGGCTGAATGAATTCTTCTTTTCCCTCTATCTGTAGGTCATGTCAAATTCCATCTGCATGTGTTGCTACTGCCAGTCTGTGTAACATACCTGTGAGATGGATAAATAGGTGTTTTGGACCGTCAAGGCTAGCAGTGAACACTTCTGTCTGATATTAAATTGACTTGAGTCAAGATCTAATTTTCTCAGGTGCTGAGTTGCTATATCTCCTAAAGAGACAGCAAGAGTTGTCAGTGGTTCATATCTTTGAAAGACAGGATAGCAGAGGACAGCATTGTATCAGACATCCTAGAAGCAGCAAAGGTAGCTTGTTTAAAATGTATGGGGAAAATGAAATTTTTAACACTTTCTTCAGAATTTGGATTTTTAAGTTTTGGGCGTTTTTCCCAACCAGAAAATAAGAGAAGAGATAAGCCTGTATGTGACCTCATTTTTTTTTTCCCCTTGGTATTTTGAGAGACTAATTAAAACAGCTGAGTCATTTACTTGAAATGGCAACTATAGAAAATATGTTGTATCTAATTTTGTAAAAAACCATCCCTCCCTGTTTTCTTTTTTTTTAATCAGTTAGTCCTTTGCTTGTCTGACATCACTGCAGATTTTATCACTACCTCCCTCTGTAAGCCAGCCTGAGTCAAGTCATGGGCCGATTCTTTTCTTTTTTTTTTTTCCTTTTTATATTCATGAGAAACAATTACCAGTAAGCCTTCATGATTTCTCAAAATTTTTTACTGCCAAGTCCAGGATGCTGAGGTGTTGGAGGTAAGTTCTCTTCTGTCCAGTAGCGTGCACATGCTGATACAGGAATTATATGGGTAAAAGACTTTCTTTTTAAAAAATTGCCTTAATAGAGTTTAATACTTGAGGGTTTCTATACGGGCCTACTCTAACTTTTGAATGATAACATAATAGGATTACTTCTTAACCTTTCTGCTAACTAGTAGAATTTTACAGGGGCTTATCCATCCTAGCTTTTGAAATCAGCTGTCTGTCTTAAGCAGCAGTCAAATTCCTCCTTAAATTGTCCTTTTGCCTCCCAACAGAAAATAGCGTTTGCAGATACCTCATGATAGGTAGTCATCCTCTCTGTCTTGACCCTCAGTTATGGGAGCCCGAGTTGGATGTAGCAGTGACATGGCAACACCCCTCTCCTTTTTGAAGAAAGTCCACCGGGAGAAGCTAAGTGTTTTCAATCCCAAGATCACCTTGCTAGCTCACAAAAGCAATAAAATAGAACAAGACAACTTGTTCAGTAGGAAACCTCACAATTATTGAATGACTTGCAAACAAGTTTTATCTCCAGATGACAGTGTCCTTGCAGGGCATGTGTCCTTCCTTCCAGTTTTTTCCCTACTGTCCCAATCATTTTCATGACTTTTTAGACAGAACAAATTCCATGAGTACCTAGAGAAGCTTTTTCCTTCCCATAGTCTCTCCAGCTTGGCCACTAGTCTGCTCGGGCTGCAGGAGGACTTTTGCTGTTCTCGGGTGACCACTGTCTGCCCTCCTGCTGTAGCCTCCCCGTTTGCTGCCTGTCTCACCACTGCTTACAGCACTGTCACCCCACGGGGAGCTCCCGCCTGACAGGTCCAGCAACTGTAAAGGAAGAAGCAATGTCCCCCTCCTCATAGCGGGTGCTGCCTGGTGCTCTGCATCATGAAGGACACCAAAAATGAGCAGCTGCCTTTCTGCTTATGAGCCCTTCCTTTTCTGAGGGGACATAGTCCTGAGTGCTTTTACAGGCAACTCTGGAAAAAGCATGCCATGAAGTAACGGTGATTCTTTCACTACTAAGAGTTACCATCCTTCTGTCTCTGATGTTGGTAAAAATGCAGATTTCTTCACCTACTCTATCTCAGTGCTTTAGGGGGAAATGCTTATATTTTCAACCTAAACTCGTGCAGATTGTGTGATCCATGGTCATGCTGTTCGCGTGCAACAGAGTCCTTTGTCGAAGCCAATGCAGTGCTCAGGAGCACACAGTCCTGTTGGACATTTGTAGTTTTGAATTTTATTATTTGGCAGAGGTGTTCATTATCAAATGTAATTACATTCTGGAAGTTCTGTAGCCTCTGTGCTGGAACAGGGAGACCTCAGGTCTTGCTGAAAAGTGGAAAAGAAATGGGCATCTATCTTTCCTGGCCCAAAGCAAAGCCCCTCATCCCTCTTTCCATTCTACACTGTTGGTCGTTATTCAGGCAGAATGGTACACACAGGAGTTTAAACTGAAGAGATTTTATAGACTCTGTCTCTGACACCATATGGAATCAGAATAGGTGTTTGCTGAAAGATAGATCAGTCCATGGCTATTCCAGCTTGTCTGGTTTTACCCAGGGATTATGTAGAGGTCAAGCAGGCTCATCATAGTTGTTCATTTTCTCAAATATCTTGCTTTTTTAAAAATAAAAATATATCCTAAATCCATTAAGGGTAGATGGTGGTACTTGCAGTGTTTGAGCCTGCTCATCAGTTTGCAGGAATGTTTGGAAAGCAGCGGCATTTTCCTCCGAGTGGCACAGCACCGTCATGTGTAGGCATTGACTCAGTTGTCGTGGTTTAACCCCAGCTGGCAGCTAAGCCCCACCCAGCCGCTTGCTCGCTGCACCCCAGTGGGATGGGGGAGAGAATCAGAAGAGTAAAAGTGAGACAGAAACTCGTGGGTTGAGATAAAGACAGTTTAATAGGGAAAGCAAAAGCTGCGTATGCAAGCAAAGCAAACCAAGGAATTCCTTCACTCCTTCCCATGGGCAGGCAGGTGTTCAGCCATCCCCAGGAAAGCAGGGCTCCATCACGCATAATGGTGACTTGGGAAGACAAACGCCATCACTCCAAACGTCCCCCCTTTCCTCCTTCTTCTCCCAGCTCCATATGCTGAGCATGAAGCCATATGGTGTGGGATATCCCTTGGGTCAGTTGGGGTCGGCTGTCCCGGCTGTGTCCCCGCCCAGCTTCTTGTGCCCCCCCAGCCTGCTCGCGGGTGGGGTGGGGTGAGAGGCAGAAAAGGCCTTGACTGTGTGTCAGCACTGCTCAGCAGTAACTGAAACATCCCTGTGTTATCAACACTGGTTCCAGC